>NC_134486.1:230886601-231171601 GCF_040206685.1 Ascaphus truei | reverse complement strand
ATTCTATTACTGAGAATTGAGGGGGTTTGGTATCTGTGGAAGCGAAATGCATGATCCTCACCCTGCACGCATTGCATACATCATTCACTCAGAAAATCAGAACAGACGATGTCTGCGATGGTCAACATGGCTGACTTATGATCCTTTCCTTGTGGCTGACACACGCCCCTGGGTGACCCCCTCCTTTCGGTGGAGGTGCAACACACTTCTGGATCAAAGTTTTGCTGCACATGACACATACATAGAGAGTGAAGAGTACTGCCAAAACACATACAAGAGCTTTCACAAGCCACGCTTCCAGGAAACCAATCCTCCCATCAAGGCTCAATTCTACATACACCTTAAATTTCTAACTTAACACACTCTAAAGAATAAAAATATTGATTCTCTGAAAAAATGAAATGTTCTGATAAAACCTGGCCTTAGCCTGGTGTCTTATTTTCCTCGTTGGTTAACGGTTAGAGTTTTGACTCGGCAAGACGTTAACTTGATGCGGCTGTGCTTTAGGTGACTTTGGTCTTTGGTGGCGCTGGAACGTTTGGTGGAGCTGGAACGAGCTTTACGTGCTTTGGGTCCAGGGAAAGAACTCTGCTACTTTGACTTTGCTGTATTGGTGGTTACTTTAGGCCTTTTCACCTGAGATGAAAAGCATGCTTGCGCAGGAAATATGTGACTATTAACCCCATCTCGAGTAGGTGCACTTTCAACTTTGCCTAGAGAGACTCAAAAAATGTATTAGTTGCATACAACTTATTGTTTTATTACCAATAACATGGTCCTTAATTCGTTCCTTTGGACTGCTGATAGTCATAAGTCATCCCATATGTGTCTCATAGGGAGATAATTTATACCTAGGACTAAATTCTTGTATCAATGTGTTTACTCCTGTCTTAGCATCCACATATAAACAGTGGTATTCCCTAATAATGTTCCTCAAATTAAAACTAAGTAGCTAATGTGAACCTGACTTTGATACCATCTAAGTTCCTGAAACTTTAGGGCCTCATCCCTTGCTAACCACTTGTTTCCATAATTAATTCTATCCTGTCTGCAGGCCATATCCCTAAGACCTGGGAAACTACCAAAGTTTGACCCAATCTTCAAAAGTGGGGACAAAAAACACTGTCTCAAACTACAGGCCAATATCCCTTTTCCCAATACTATCCACTGTTATGGAAAAATATTCCCTCCCAATTAAGCCATTATTTTACCCATACAAATTTCCCTAGCCAATCCCTATCTGGCTTTTACCCCAAACACTCCACTGTAACGATTCTGTTAAAAAATTGAAATGCCTTCTACATAATGCATACCTTATTCACTTATGTAACTGCTTTTGCACTTTTGACCCTATATTTAACCCTATGCACAAGACACCCTCACAAATGACTACCACATTCACCACTTCCTGGCAAACCCATTCTAGATTACACAGCAATTTTGACAATAACCACTGCTTACGGACACCTTTGGAAAAAATAAATGGTTAATTCGTTATAACATACATCACATTCAGTTAATAGACAAATGATTTTGTATAAGACTTCACACTAATGTCTTGCTTTATATAATCTCTTTGCACAGTGCTGAGCACATGGTCAGCTTTATAATTTTAAAGACACTCTGCATATTCATCTGACTAAAGAAAAAATATTTTCTATAAGACTTGTTTCTGGGCAAAGAGCCATTTTGTTTCTGGGCGTTTCGCCAATTGACCCTGAAAAGATAAGATAACGACACACCACGGCTTCTTCCTTAAAAATAATAATTATTGGATTGGAACCTTTGCTTAAAGTTTAAATACATGGAGCTTTATCCAGAGCCCTAAGAACTACATTTTTTATGGCCTCTTAAAAATTAACCAACAGGCTTTTATATAGCTGAGGTTTATATAACTTCTTAACACACAAATAACTCCACACGCTCATGCTATTTCCCTCCACTCAGTTCTTTTTAATCTCTCTGTTTTGAACTTTCATAGTTTCACTGACTTCATTCACTACAAATTTATGCTATCCTGTTGCAATTCTGTCCTTTCTCAAGCTACACACACCTATTTCTCTCCATTAATCAACACTCACAAGTCTAACCCTCACTAACTCTTCCTTCACCTCACCTCAGGACTTTTGCTGACTATTTTAAGAAAGAGGTTGAATTCATACACCAGAACATTCCCTCTTTTTCCTCCTATCCTACTCAGCTTCCTACTCTCTTGCTGCTTTCCTTGACTCTTTTTTCACTGTCTCAAAAGAGAATGTCACCATCACTGTAGATCTCCTCTTCTCCCTCTACTCTGCTACATTTCCATTCTCCTTAAAACATGTAATAGTTATACCATGACTCAAAAATAGCAAGCTTGACCTGACCTGTCTTTCTAACTACTGAACTTGTCTTGTATTCTCTTGCTTGCTCCATTTTCTCACACCCATTCTCTCCTTAACCCTCTACAATCTGACTTCTGCACTGCTCCCTCCACGGAGACAATTCTAACTAAAATAACTGATGACCTATATGCTGCCCACGACAGAGGTCATTACACTCTGCTCCTATTACTCCCTGCAGCATTTGCCTCTGTGGACCACACTCTTCTCTTTTCTCTGTACACACTCTCTCTAGGTGAACTAATAACATCTCTTAGGTTTAAATATCACCACTATGCTGACAACACCCGCATTTAATTTTCAACCCCTGACTTTACACTTGCCATACAAACCTAAGTTTCTGAATGTCCCTCTGTTATCTCATCCTGGAAGACCCTCTTTCGCCTTAAATTTAACATGGCAAAAACAGAGTTCCTCATACTTCCTCCCAAACCTGACCCTATTATCTCCTTCCACATTACTCTTGAATCTTCCATGCAGTAGCTCAAGCACACTGCTTAGGGATCACTCCCAACTTCTCTCTCATATTCTACTCTTTCATTCAAAACATTTCTATAACTGTCGCTTTTTCCTCCACAATATCACAAAGATACACCTGTTCCTCTGTTGCTCAACTATAAAAACTCTGATACAGACCCTCATTCTCTCCCATCTTGCTAACTGTAATTCCCTGCTATCCCAGCTTCCTGACTTTCACCTGTCTTCCCTACTATCTCTCCCAAATGCTGCTGCCAGAATCACTCTACTCTTTAAACTCTGATTCTGCATTTCCCCTCCTGAAATTCCTCTCCTGGCTTCTAATCAAAGCCTACTGCTTCTGTACGCTCTCCCTACCTACCAATTAGATTGTAAGCTCCTCAGAGCAGTGACTTCTCTTTGCTCAACTTTTACTTTTATGTCTGGATCACTTATTCCATGATCTCTTACCTTTACCCTTTGCTACCTATATGATTACGACGTGCACCACTCCTGTGAAGCGCTGTGCATATTAATGGCGTTATATACATGAAAACATACAATACAATATATACTTCAAACAATGCTTATGAGCTTTTACCCACATTTTTAAACACAAAATATTCCCAAACATCTTAATCCTCTAGAAATAAAATTGAAATGTGTTTTTACTCGTTAAACACAATACAGAACACACACAATACAAAAAAATTCTCTCACACACAGCCACACAACATCACAAAAATAACAAACAAATAAAAGAAAGACATTTCTCCCCTATTACCACACAATTTCACCCTGCAACTATTAATAAAAGTTGTCTTCTCTTTCTTTATTCTCATAAATAACCTGACTTTAAAACTACTCTGATGCTCCGGAGCTTTCTGAGTTAACTTTCGTATCTTAGCACATTCCTCGCGCTGGAGAAAAAAAGTGGGGGCACGCTCTGTGCTGCTGCGATTTTGAAACTCTTTCTTTCAGACCTTTGATTTCATTGTGAGCAAAAAATATTCATGTTTTCGTACGTACTTGCAAGTTTTTGTATGGTGATTTGTGCACACAGGTGATACTTAGCATGGTTTATCTTTCACACAGGTAATCATTCAGGAAAAATTCATTAGGGTATCAAATCCATCTAACCACTCTCCATTAAGGGCGCAACAATTTTACTTGCCGGCACCGAAACTTGAGTTTATATCAGGAAATGATTTATAACCACTTATTGCATGTGGGGAAATGGAAGGAAAAGCTTATACGTTCATAACTGATTTGTGCAGTATCAGGTCAGCCGGGCCTGCCATGCTTGACTTTTGCCACAAAAACCTCATAAAATCCAAAGATTTATACTACCACAGACACACAGGGATAACTGAAAGTTAGAAGGTTCCACTATGAGCCCTTGCGTTCGCATTCTTACGAATAAGAAAACCGGTGCGGCTACTCATAGTTTCACGCTTCCTTCTATAGTAATTTATTGCAAACAAACTTTTTTCATTGGGGTGGCATGTTTTTCACTGGGACTTGCATGTGTATTTTCATTTGAACTTGCATGTCTTTTTCATTGGCCAACAAAACATATTTATATTGTCTCTTCTTGTTCTCTGTATCCATTCTTTATAATCTTTGTCTGCAGACACACAACCTCTAACGGCAAATTCTGAGAACTTTGGTTTCCCATTATTCTCCTCTTACAGTAATCAAATTTAATTGACCTGTACAATACTTCTTCGGTTACAGAAATCAAATTTAATTGACCTGTACAATACTTCTTCGGTTACAGAAATCAAATTTAATTGACCTGTACAATACACCTGATACAATAATCAGCGCAAGCTGATTACGTACAACTCTTTTGGCATGTTATTGTTCTGATTTTTTCACCATAACTATACCCAAGAAAACACTTGAATTACTTCAGCGGGTCCAACCCAGTCCTGATAAACCTTATACTTCTATAACATGGATACAGATAAGACCTTCTAAACAGATATCCATAAATAACCTCATTTGGTATGTTACTGACAAGACAGAGCAAATGTACAATCAGGGACCCTTCCTGCTCAGACAACAAAAATATTTATCACAACCCAGGACAGTCTGAAAAACAATCCCTTACGCATAAAAACACTCACCTTCATCACCAAAACACCAAAAATTTTAATGGGACTCTCACCTTAATCCCAATAAAACTTAAAACTTAACACTTTAAAATGGATACAGGAACAGACAAATAAACTTATTTGACACTGCTAGGTTAACCCGTCAACACAGATTGAGACACCCTTCAAAACACATCTCTCTACACATCACTCAAAACAACTTTTTAAACTCAGGCTTTCCTTAAAAGGTGCCTTTTACCTTGATTCTTATGAGCGCTCAGATTTGAGTGACCGAGGAGTGGTTTTTCCAGGTGCTCAGCTTCCGGTGTTTTTTGGGTTTCTATTCGGTGCGCCATCTGATAAAGCTCTGTGAAATAACAACACAAGTCTGAGGATATGTTTTGCAGAATAGACAAATAAGTTTATTGCTTGTGCGGTGCACACGCAGAGGAGAGTTTCAAAATAAAACCCTCCCAAAGACATGGTGCATACAGGCATTATTTATACACAAAATACTAAACCCACGCCCCCTCTACAAGGTTGCGTGTCGTCACTACGTAAGCGTAAAAGGTAAACAAATTATGCACACGAATACATTGAGTTGATGACATTATGGGATGTCTAAATGAGATGATTCAGCAATAATACTTTATTAAGCTGGTGACCTTTTCTCTACATACAGAAACCATCCCTATCAGTCTGGCCTTTTTCATAACATTGGCACTTTGCTCAAGGTTTTTGCTTAGCTGAACCACTCAATATCAATTGGAACTTCAGAAGAAAAAAATGTATTTTAAACTAACGTTCATTCCACTTTCATACAGACAATAGACAATATCAGGCACCTAAGATGGATGCTGACTCAAAATGGTTGCTTAGATCCCAGTGCTATTATGTCAGACCCTCCCCTTACGTCAAATTCTCACTTTGTCAATATATATATATATATAATCAAAAAATAAATAGATGATACCGTTCTGTGGCTAACGAAATGCTTTTATTTGTGCGAGCTTTCGAGATACACTGATCTCTTCTGCCGGCGATGTTACAATGAATGAAGCAAGGATAACTTAAAAACAGTGTCTATTGTAACATCGCCGGAAGAAGAGATCAGTGTATCTCGAAAGCTCGCACAAATAAAAGCATTTCGTTAGCCACAGAACGGTATCATCTATTTATTTTTTGATTATTGAAGCTCGGCTAACACGGTACTGATACCTCTACATATATATATATATATATATATATATATATATATATGTAGTGTGTGTGTGTGTGTGTGTGTGTGTGTATATATATATATATATGTGTTTGTGTGTATATATATATGGACTGCAGTGTGTGTGTGTGTGTGCCTGTTGGTTGTCTGTGTGTGTTGCGATTGAGTGTGTGTGTGTTGCGATTGAGTGTGTGTGTGTTGTGATTGAGTGTGTGTGTTGTGATTGTGTGTGTGGGTGTTGTGATTGAATGCAGAGGTGCACAAATGCAGCGGTGCACAAACTGAGGGGGGAGTGCCCCGGGCGCAAGATTATTTAGGCGGGGGGCTTGCGGCAAAACCTGGCTGCGCAGGCAAAAAAGATGTGCGCGCGTGGGCGACCAAACAGAATAGTGCAGGTGACGGCCACGTGATTCGGAGGTACGGGGGAGGAGCACGCCCCAGCGCTGTGATGTCAAACGTCCCTCCTTCCAGTGTCTGCCATACAATAGCGCTGTGTTCCTGCTCTCCTCTGCTGGAAACCTGCTTCGCTGAGATCCTCTGCAAGTGAAAGGGTAGGCTGCCACTGTATCAATCATACTATGAATGTACAGAAATAATGTAAAAAAAAGTGTAAACATTTCCCCGCTTGTGCTTGCAAAATTATGCAGGACACCCTGTGCTCATGCTTGGAGAGTTGGTGATGTCACCGCTTTCAGTGGAAACGTGGACGCAGCCTAATTTTGCAAGAGTGAGCTGTTGAAGTATGTAAGTATTTAGGCTGCGCTTTTGTGCCGGCGACGCGACGTCGCCCGAAAACAAATGCATTGTCGCCGCCGCGTGCTCTTATAGTAAGCGTGACGGGGCGATGCGATTTTTTTAAGCCGGCAATATTTGATTTTTTAAGGGGCTGTCGCCTCATGTGACAGCCCATGAACCAATCAATGGCCTGGTCGCCCGCGCCGCCACAAAGCGAAATACAACTTTTGCTAGTGGCGACGTTGCGTCGCCGGCACTATAAGCGCGGCCTTAGACATATTTGTATTTACATTGTATACCGTTTAATAAAGGTTTTTTTTCCCATGTGATTTTGATTACATCAGGCAGGGGGGGCCCGAGAAATTTCATGGATAAAAAGGGGGGCTCGGCATAAAAAGTTTGCTCACCCCTGCGTTAGACGACAGGGGCCAATGTGAGATTGGGTGGGTCCAACTGGTCCAGAAACACCGTTACACATACACACAGACATATATATATATATATATATATATATATATATATATATATATATAATATGAGAGGAAGAGAAAGAAAGACCCAAATAATAGCCCTCTAGTATACCTGTTCAATATGCAAATACAAATTTTATTGAATAAACTGTCACAGAACAAAAAATCTAAAAGAAAGCATTGAATAATTAAAATCAGGCATAGATCCCCTGTACGTAAAGCTTGGCAATCATACTCTAACAATCAATTCAAAAATGGACAAGACGTCTCAAGTTACAACAGGAAGGGAAAAGAAACCCGCTTAAGAGCACTCAGGTATACCGTAATCAAGATAACATTTTATTAATTGACACAAAGAACTAACACTATAGTCACCGATACCTAGTGTGAGCAATAATGGAATCACCTAAATCCACAGTAGAGTAATTATCTGGCTACTATAGCTAGAATAGCCCTAAATCAGAAAATGCAAAGTAACAGATTCCAAGGTGTTAGAATACATGTACATGCACAAATCCGCATTAACATTGACTAATTGCCCAGTAAATAAATCTTCCACATCAAGCGTCAATATACAGCCTGTGAGGGCAAATTGCAATCCAAACCCACAAATAGTGATAATCTGTTTGTTAGTGATACTCTCAAGCTCTGAGGATCACACAAGGCAGTCAATGTGTCACATAAAATGTGTGTGATAAACACACTTAGTCAAATGTAGAGACCAGTAGCTAGCTCACTGAAAGATGGCTCAGAGGTGAAGATATTCCAATGAAATAACAACAGCAGTGTTAGGTAGCATAATTACGTGTACTCCGATTGGAGAATCATCCAGGGGCCCTGCCTAGTGCTCCCACTCCTGCGCGTTTCATCCAGAGACTTAAACTTGGAGTGGTGAGGAGGCTAGGGCAGGGGGCTGTTTAAAAAGGAAAGATTTCGCGCCACGAAGAGAAAGCTGTGTGCAATCGGGGCTACAGAAGGGGGATAGACACTTCCGCGTGTCAGCGTGAGACGCATGATAGTGGGATTTACTTCCGCCTTCGCGCTATGCATAGTAATGCGCATGCGCAGTACGTTTACACTCGTGAAGTGTAGTTATCCTCTATAGCGGCAACCGGAGTACCCTAGGAGCCATAGAGGGACATATACGCAGCTCACATCAAGGTGGACAGCCTGCACATATAAAGCCATTCCTAACCCCCTTTAACACATGTATTCCTCATAGTTGCCAATTACAGTCAAACACATCATAATGGGGGATAAGCACAAGGTTATTCAGTGAATAACTTTGTGCTTATCCCCATTATGATGTGTTTGACTGTGTTACATGTGTTAAAGGGATTTAGGAATGGCTTTATATTTGCAGGCTCCTAGGGTACTCCCCACTCCCCCAAAACATATAAAAAGACTCCCACTCCCCCAATACATATAGTAAGACCCCCACTCCCTAGTTTGCTACACCATAGCTATTTCCTCAGGACAGGCAGTGTGTTACTTTCACATATGGTTTCTCTATGTGCATAGACCTGGTGGGAGCTTTTTCCATATCTCCATTGTTATCATAGATCTGTCCATACTCTGTATGTGAAGATATATTGTTGCACAGCATGCATTGGAGTATTGAAGGCAGGGAGTTAACCTCTTAAGTGCTAGGCTGTACTGTTGCACAGCAGTTATTATACCAGCACTACAACCGCTATGCCTACATCGTATATCACCAAGTAATGCTACCTCTATTTATATGGGCTATTACATTTTGGAGCAATCTAAGTAAGAGGCTATAACTGTAAACAAACGCGATTCATGCCTCTAGACGTGTATACACATTTTGTGTGCCTACTAACCAGATATATATATGACCAACGAGACATTACTGGTAGAGGACTATTTTCATCGGTAGTTTATATGTACTATTCTATTCGGTACTAAGTTATATGTATTTTTTAGAGTAACTAGAACAAGAGGCTATAACAGGATACGAACTGGATCCGTGCCCCAAGGCGTGTATACACACTTTGAGTGCCTATTTATCAGGTTTACATTTCAGTGTACTACTCACATTTGAACTGAATATGCAATTGACTTGTACTGATGCAGCGACCGTTATTCGAACACTTCACGCGTCATGTACATCAGAATCCCGATTTGAAACCGCGGGATGAATGCCAGCCTCCCCGCACTAAGATGCGAGCGCGGCGAGTGCAGAAAAATGAATTTTAGTGTTCTGGCTACTAAAAACATGACATTGACACAGTTGCACAGTAGCACAGTACTGTACACATTACAATTCATTCATTTTATTACAAACGAAGAAACAGAATCCATGAAATTCAAACAAAACACCCGCGCGGGTGCCTGGGGCGATTGGCCGCGTTCATGCTGCGTGGGGAACAGCAGAGAACTCAAAATGCACACTCTTCTGTTTCATTTAAACTGATTCACTCCACAGGCTAATTGATTGTAGTCACACAACATTCCTGCAATCAATTAAAGGTAAGACCATTTATAAAAGCGCAAGATAAATTAGGGAGAAGCGCAGTGATTAGCCTATTTTAATCAAAAAGCATGCATCAGAATGTAGGTGTGAACACAAAAATCCAGTTTAAGTAAATAGCCACCTTTGATTACAGAAGAAGCAGCAATGTTTACTATATTATATGCAATGAGTAGCAGTTAACCCACTAGTTATGAAATGGTGCTTAAGGCTGGTATTTGTTGTATTGCTTCTACAATTAGCCATTTAGCCCATAATTTCATAACCTATTTAACACATATTACAAATGTGAAACAACTGTTAGAATTGCAGAGAAAGTGTTACACATTATTACAGATCCAATATACAGTGTGTATGTAAATAGGACAAGCCTTTAAGTAATTTGAAGACTTCAACAGCTTAGTCAGTTATCTAGAATGTTCAAGCAGCTTTGTCACTGACTCACTGCTGGCGCTGTCAGCACTCTCAGCTCAATTGCAGAACCTTTGTGTTGCTGCTGTGATAATTCCCATACAAACCCATGCACCCTATTAGCATTTGGGTCTAATTACAACAACACAACCACTATGGCGAATGTACACATATATTTAATATATTATTCTTATATAGAGCAGGCCGTATACACTGTATTATACATACACAACCCCTGTAAGTTCAAACCCTCAGTTATGAGAGAACAGATAAGTATTAAACTATATGATTTGTCATGTTGGATGTAGCATTGGGGTTCTCGGTCTTTTGTTTACAATATTATAAATACTTGCTTTCCATGCGTACTTAATCTACACTGGAATGGAGATAAAGGGGTCTGTTCACTTAGGTATGATAGCCATCATTCACTCAAGGTCACGAGAAGTTGGCAATGTCACAACACCGACCATTGCCTAAAGACTAAGGGCAGTGACAGGCCTGGCGCTGAAAGAGTAAGAAACCCCTACTTCATTTTTTTGTACAGAGGGTCCCATGGAGCAGAACCTTTGCCTCACAATCACCAAGGACTTATTATGGTTCAATAGATATACACTGGGAGTGAGCAAATGTAGCAGGGTAACCGCCTTTGCCTCCTCCCTGGCAGTGGTCCCGTCGCGTGGGAGGGTTTGAGTGAGCTGTGTTGGCCATGTTGTGGTTGGCGCAGCCACATACATATGGACTATGTGTAAGGCAGCGGTCATCTTTAGGTTGGCGCTGCAAGAAAAGGAGGTCCTGTCGTTCAGGATTTCCTCCGCGGACTGGAGGCGGCGTGCTCAGTCCTGACGGAGCCGGCGAAGAGAGAGGTAGTGTCCGGGGAGCTAGTCAAGCCCCTTGGACTAGGCCAGACCTGTTCCCCGTAGGCCCCAGCTAGTTTCCCCTACACCATCGTGGAGTACTGTAGGGCTGGCCAATAGTAAGGGACTTACCCATTAGTGTGCGGAAGATCTAGCGGAGTAGACTGAACCGCAGCAGAGGATTCCCAGGCCTAGTAACGGCCGCGCAGTACTACTGGTCGTAAGGCGAGAAGGGGATTGTGTTGGAGGCCCTGCTTTGTGGGATCACGGATGCTGCTTGTCTGAGCATACCCTGGTGTAACCGAGTACCCAGGAAGGTACTCATGTGGACCAACACCACACAGGGAGGGTAGCGCTACCCTCACATATATCCCTGGGTGGGATTGTTCTGCCGGACACCATGTTCTAGGTGCCCAGGGCACCTCAGTACTTTGGGGGGACAATTGGGTTGTTACCTACCGGAGATGGTTTATTGTGTTATATTGTATTGCGGGGAGTACTATGGGACCATAGTAAAGTGTCTTGCATATACATTGTTTGGATTGTGGTTATTTGAGGTATACCCTATATAGGTATACCTGTTCCCATGAGGGCTATCCCGCCAATGCTGGGATCCTCACGGGTGGAGGTGCTGCACCAGGCTCCCCAAGCGCGGAGGCTCAGGCCTCTTGTAAGCACCACAACACCTGTGTCAGCCAAATCTCCCATAGGAGGGAAGGGGTGTTACACAAATATAAACAGTCATAGCTACCAATCAGTGAAGGGAACATCAGGAGTCACAGTTAAGTTCCTCTCACTGATTATCTCATTGTCAATGGTGAGGTCAACAACCATCTTCATTTCTCTTATTATCAGCAGGGCGCTGACTGGCTCAGGATAGATAAAACATGCTGCTTTAAAATCTTTATCTTTAATGCAGTGTTTCTTAACCCTCTCCTCGAGACACACCAGCCAGGCCATGTTTTAGGGAGAAACAACTAGTCAACTTACATGGTAAGTGAAAACATGTGTGCTTGGTAATTCATTAATTATTCTTAAAATCTGGCCTGGCTGGAAGGAGTAATCCCCCTTCCGTCCGCCATCGTTGCGAAGTATCCTTCACTTCCGTAAGAGAACGGACATTTTTCTTCTCATGGTGCACTCCGGATGCCAGAATCCATGATGTAGTAGCTACGTCTTGGAGCACACAAAGGGTTAAAGCAGTGGTTAACCTTATTGTGTGTTTTTTTCTTTTAACTTTGCCTATTTTTTACAAGGATGGGAACCAGTGGGCCCTCAAGCTGATGTGTTATTTTCAGCTTCAGTTGACCCCTGGTTCCTGAGATGCTCACCGCTTTGAAGTGCTGCCAGATTTTCTAGTTGGAGGGGGCGCAGCAGTTGCAGAAGCCCCACGCTCTTCTCCCAGGCATTTAAATGAAATGCCATGGCAACGTGACCCCGCGGCGTAATTTGACGCCGAAGACAAGGTAAGGAGGGGGGGGGGGGAGAGTGAGTGCAGGCAGGGGGGCGCAGCAGGGAAAGTTTGCACACCCCTGCTGTGGGGGCGACATCTCCAGTGTCATATGGGCCAACAGGAAGCTGCAACATCAATGCGGCTTCCTATTGGGCCACATGACCCAAGGGATTGAAATACCAGGAAGTACTGGTGGTACCTTCACCAGTAAGTATCTTGGGAGTCCACAGAGATGAAAATAACCCAGTTCCACCTCTAACGACCCACTGGTTCACATCCTAGTGTACAAAAAAGGGTGTCTGGTAAGGGGATTGCTGCTTTAGAGTGACAAACAGTGTCAAGAATCTCCTAAAGCCCAGTAAAGACAAAAATGTCACAACACATAAAGAGTGCACGCACATTCTTCTACGTTTCCAAAGACTGGCCCAATGTCTCTAAAGTCCCACGTTGTTTCTGCAGATATTAATATTCTGAGTGTGGCACAGTACTCTCCCTGTTTTCTATGAATAGGGAAGAGAATGAATAGGGAAGAAAAAAACCTTGTCATGTAAAATGTTAAAAATATCTTTTTTTTTTTTTCATTCACCTTTTAACCCTGTAGGTTTTGGAAGGTTCTGTTCTGCCAAGTGTTGTTGTTCCCTCCGCCATTAATTTAATTTAGCTAAAATTATTTGCCCAATGGTCACACTACTCGACTTCAACTGGGTGAATAGTTTTATTTCTCTCACTCTAGTCGCTCTCCACTGGGAGGCTTGGAGAAGTCCAGACACACACGTGCAAGGTTTACTATTATGTTATCATGTATTTGGCTGTGCAGGCTGCAATGAAACATTTTAATTAATTCTGCCCTGTGTTTTAATTATCCAGAATTCATAAACTAGCTCTAAAGAAGGCATCCTAGCCAGATTAGCTCTGCAGGTTGATTAACGAGTTTCGGGAGAACTGCTAAATTCTTCTTGACAGAAAGCAAATATAGTGGATGGTTAAAGGTTTGACATTATTATCTCCACTAATGTCAACAGTGTATTCTATATCTTAATCAAAATCGGCTTTACGCCAATGGCTCATCAGGGATTGCAACATACAGTTACTAAATCCCTTGTACATGTTACAGGGGGAGGTAATTCTATATTATCCAAAGCGGCTTTTCAGACCGTTTTCAGATGAAAATCTCCAATTAAGTCAATGAGGATTTTCGGCTAAAAACGGCCTGAACGGAAACTCTGACAGTTTAGATTAATTCCCTTTAATGGAATGCAGAATTTCCTTGGATGAAAAAAAAAAAAAGAAATAGCAGATTATGCATAATTTACACTGTTCTTTTGCCTGAGGGAGACATTCTACAATATAATTTGACCACAAGAGTGAGTATTCAGTAAGAGCTGGCGTTTCCGATGAAAGACAGCTGGCCGTGGCTAATTGGGCTGAATTGAACATATCACACGTTTATACATCATCACGTCTTGTCAGCAACATATTACAAAAAGGATTTAAAAAAAGAAAAAGTTGTACACAAAGATGCTACATGTTACATTGTAATGAATACAGTTGAAGTATATACAAATGTGATGTGCTGGAACACTTTCAATGATATCTCCTACAACCTTTTTGCGATCCGGTCTTATTACACATTGTTGGACAGCTCTTCACACGTACCTGCCAGGAAAATTGTTGGATTTTTTTCATTTCCAAAATGTTGTCTCTTCAGTTTAGTCTCCACTTTCCCCTCACTGGGCTGTATTTTTTTTTTTTACGTTGCTCCTCCACAGAAGTCTAATGAATTACTAATAAATAAGTGGTTGTGTTACTATAAAGCTTACATTTCAAAACATGTACCCTGTCACTATTAGATTGTACAAACTATTGGTCGCTTGTCCAAAATTTGTATTACTTGCGCCTTATCCCATGCATGTATGTGAGTAGTGCTAGAGAGAGAATATATATATATACATGGTGTGTGACTGACTGACACTTGGGTGGGTGACTGACACTCTGGTGGGTGACTGACTGACACTTGGGTGGGTGACTGACTGACACTTGGGTGGGTGACTGACTGACACTTGGGTGGGTGACTGACACTCTGGTGGGTGACTGACTGACACTTGGGTGGGTGACTGACACTCTGGTGGGTGACTGACTGACACTTGGGTTGTAAGGAATCCACTCCTGGCTTTGATTATAGCTTTTGCAGACTTCAGCAGTTGCAAAAACTTCCTCTGGCAATCAATGGCACATGTGCTGCTTCTCATTGCAGCTTCTGCCTGGGCTACATCATTGGAGGAATGCTCACACACCCTCCTCCTGTGATTGGATCTCCGCCCTTTATATCCTGGGCGTTGGCACTGAAACAGTGCCGAGCATAATCTCCTACCTGGGAAGTTACTGTCTCTGCTACAAACCGCCCCAGGCCTCTCTCCTAGCGTTCTTACCTTCCAAGTTCCTGAGTATCCAGAGGCCTGTTCTTTCTCCTGTGCTGAAGCGTGTTGCCAGCACGGGTACCTGCTGCATTACCTCCTAGCAGTGGCTACCCTTCCTTTCCTGCGGCCTGCTGCTATCCCCTTGCAGTGGCCTGCCTTGGACTTCTGCGCTGAAGCGTTGGTTCTCCCCGACGCTGCCCTGCAGTGAACTTCGGCCAGCCTGCTGTCTCCTCCTGCTGAGATCAGCGTCATGGGCCGAGGCCGCTCCTCGCGCAGAGGCCACTCCCGCGCTCACGCTCCTAAGCTGAAGCGGGGAACTCCTGTCTGCTTGTTGCCGATTCCTTGCTACGACTACGACCACCCGGATGTCTTCTATCCTGACCCTGCTTCGGCCATCGATTGTCCTGTCTTCTCCTACCCCGACTTTGGCTTCAATAACGACGATGCTGCCTTCTCCAATCCTGACCCTGCGATGTACGACTACGAACTGCGCACTCCGGATCAGTCTGCGCGGACTAAGGTCGGTGATAATGTAACCCCACCTCAGCCCCGCGGTCCGGTCCCGGTTTGTGGCGAGCATCGGCGTAACAGTATGCTCGGCCAACAAAAACCGGACCGCGCCGTGGCGGGGGTTGGCAATTTTCCAACTGAAGTTATGTCCCGGCCTGCGTACTAGTCCCACTATGAAGGCCAGTATCTGTGTGAAATAATAGCCCTGACTGAAGACCTGTATACGTATGAAGGTTTAACCCCTTTGCAAAGACAATGCAGTTGTGATCTCTTTCTTAAGGCTTGCTGCATCCAGTACTTAAAACAGTCTCTAGCCGATTGTATACGCTCCCCTGATTCCCCTTTAACCTGGGATAACGTGTACCCTATGGAACTGGCCGACGCCCAAGAGGCACTCTATGCCCTGGCCTCAGCACTGGACATTCATCTAGTACAACAGGGCGCCCTCCTCATGTTGGCTCAATCTCAAGATATACTCCATGTACTTTCCTTAACACTTGACATTTGCATAAAAGAACAGGACCCCCTCCTTGCCAGCTACGCTGCTGCTTGGCAGATCCCCTATGCTGTCAGTCCTGTTGCTAAACCTGTGGGGGTACCTCCCTCTCCTAAGAATGGCCAAACCATCTCTCTGTCGCTGCCCGCTAAGGAAGAAGCTGCCACGCTCCCTAATCCTGAGTTAACCTCCCTAAGTTCTGTC
This sequence comes from Ascaphus truei, assembly GCF_040206685.1. NCBI lineage: Eukaryota > Metazoa > Chordata > Amphibia > Anura > Ascaphidae > Ascaphus > Ascaphus truei. The sequence goes on along the minus strand of NC_134486.1, from coordinate 231,155,405 downwards.
CCTGAGGTTATTCCGGTCTTAACCCCTGCTAGTCAGGCCTATGAGTCCCCCACTGTAAATCCCTGCATTCCCCAGGTCAGTGTGTCTTCCCTAGCACCAGAGAATGAATCCTGTTTGCCCTCTTTTTCTAACCCAAAAATTCTAAGCTCTGTTCCCGAGGTTTTTTCTGTTTTAACCCCTGCTAGTCTGCTCTGTGAGGTCCCTACTGCTAACCCTAGTATTCTGCAGTCTAATGTTAGGTCCCCAGGGCAAGAGGCAGAACCTCCTATGACCCCACTTTCGGAGACTAGCTTCTATTTCCCTGATTCTCAGATACAGAGTAATTTAACCCTTGAGGTTTTTCCTATGTTAACCCCTACAGGTCAGCCCTATGAACCTCCCTTGGTAAATCCCTGTAGTCCGTCAGTCAGGGACACCTCCTTAGCCTCAGAGGATGAACCCCTTATGTCCCCTGACTCAGCTAAAATTCTCGGGGCTACGCCCCCTGAACTTTCGGCAATAATACTGGCTCCAGTTAAGAGTATTCTGGAGCCGTTTGTTTCTCTAAACCTGTTCGCAGAATCCCTACTCCTAGGTATTTCGCTGACCCCGTCTGTCACTCAGAGAGCTGAGACCCCTGCTTCTGAGCATAGACCCCTTTTCGTGGAATCTGTTGTCGTTTCTGATGTCCCAGACACTCTTTCCCAAATACCCACTTCAGAGACCAGCACAGTCGTGGTTGCCCCATTTGCACTGTCTGTGTTCTCCTCTTCTCAAATCCTAGGGTTTAAAGCGAACAGTACATATTATCTCCCTTTCCAAGTGACCCCTTCTGTGATCAGCGTATCTGCTGTTGCTCCCTTAGTACAATTAAAGTTAGGGCCCTCCTATTTGGAGGATCAGGTTTTCAAGTTTCAAACTTCCCTTATCCCTGATTTTGTAAACCTGCAGTCCCTTCTCACTGTAGCTAAAAGTTCTCCAGCAGCCGCTGAGTTAAGCTATGCCGCTTCCAAATCTTCTGTTGTAGAAGCAACCTTCTCTAGCTTACTTCTGTTTTTCCTATCTGTTATGCCTATCACCTTTACTAAAATTTCTGTTTTGCAAGGTATTTCTCCTATTAAGTCTGTGATACCTGCAATTCCTTTAATTGGTTCCAAGACCCCTGTCACTGAGTTTCCCATGGAGTCTGATGCCCTCACTAGGGATTCTCAGGGATCCAATTCTGAAACAAGCGCAATGCTATCTGATTTCATTACAGTAGCTAGTTCAGTTCCTGCTGGTTCTCAATCACCCACTTCAGTGACTAGCAAGATGTCCCTTGTTTCTATTGGAGAGTCTACCCCAGCTTCTTTCACGGATCATGCCACAGCCTCCGGGATGATTAAAGATAACTTTAAGTCTGGGATGCCCACTCCTTTAATAATACTGTTTCACGCTGATTCGCCCACAGTATTCGGGGTATCCACTACTGACTGTATGTCTACTACCACGAACTCTGGGGTATCGCAGTTGGAACTTTCAGTAATACCCGCTGTGTCCCTTTTTTCAAAAAACCCCGTCTTTAAGATGGACTTGTATTTCTCTGTGTCTCCCACAATACTTGGGATACTTACTATTGACTGTCCTGTCGCTAAACTAGGGTTACCTCTCAGGAAGGTGCCTGGAGCTACCGATGTTAAGAACCCTATGTTTAAAACAGTAATATTTCGCATTGCTTCTCCCACAGTATCATGCGAGACCTGGGTACCTGGGACCTCCACCCCCAAGCCAACTCTAGTTCACTGTTTTCCTTCTCTGTGTTGGAGGTACCCAGCATTAACCCCAAGACTTCTATTCCTAAGCCTGTTACACCGTTTACCCGACTTCCTGCTTTCTCGGATAAGATCTGTTTTCTCACCTTTCAAACAGAGTCTTTACTCGCAGGTTTCTGTGCAGTGTCTGAAGTGCCCTTTCTGGATTGCATGTCTTCATTCTCTAGGACGAGGACACTCATGCTGGACCTCGTTGCTTTGCCTGAGGCGTCCATCCCTGTTCTTGATGGCCCCACTATGGGTTTTGACATGCTGTCCCCTACTGTCTCCGTGATGCTTACTATGCCCTTCGCCAAGACCATAACTTTGGATTTGATTCCCCCCAAATTTCAGAGGCCAAAGGAGGCGGATCCTGCAACTGCATGTACCACAACCAACAATTACGTAAACACTACTACCAGCTCTCTTGAATTGCTTGGGATTACAAGCCTGGTTCGTATCAAGACTACTGCTCCAATATCTTGCAGTGAACCCGCCCACCCTATACCCTCGCTAACCACCACCCTGAATTCCTTGAGAGCTAAAGACTCTCACAACTTCTTACATGCTGATTCCACCAAGGCCATTGTCTGCCCCGAATTCTCCAATGTCATTTTTGTCCAACAATCAGTGTCCTGTGTCCCGTATTCTTGGATTATTACTATGCACTGGATACCTGGCTGCGGCCCTTCTGATGTCCCTATTCCGGAGTCTCCTGGTCCCATTGCCCATGTACCAAAAACCGCAGTGCCACCATTGTCCTTTGCGGCACTCGCCAATGTACACCTGGATTTTGGACCTAAATCTCGCCTGAGACACTTCAGGAACAACTCGATGTCTCCCAGACCTATGAATGGTCCTGTCCACCCAGGCTTCTCACCCAGTGGTGGGGGTACTGTAAGGAATCCCAACAAATCGTGGGCTTTCAACGCCACCTCTCGCCTAAGGAGGTTTAGAAACAACTCCATGTCCCCCAAATCTGTGATGGACCCTGTTCGTCCGGAGTTCTCACCTGAAGGGGGGGTACTGTAAGGAATCCACTCCTGGCTTTGATTATAGCTTTTGCAGACTTCTGCAGTTGCAAAAACTTCCTCTGGCAATCAATGGCACATGTGCTGCTTCTCATTGCAGCTTCTGCCTGTGCTACATCATTGGAGGAATACTCACACACCCTCCTCCTGTGATTGGATCTCCGCCCTTTATATCCTGGGCGTTGGCACTGAAACAGTGCCGAGCATAATCTCCTACCTGGGAAGTTACTGTCTCTGCTACAAACCGCCCCAGGCCTCTCTCCTAGCGTTCTTACCTTCCAAGTTCCTGAGTATCCAGAGGCCTGTTCTTTCTCCTGTGCTGAAGCGTGTTGCCAGCACCGGTACCTGCTGCATTCCCTCCTAGCAGTGGCTACCCTTCCTTTCCTGCGGCCTGCTGCTATCCCCTTGCAGTGGCCTGCCTTGGACTTCTGCTCTGAAGCGTTGGTTCTCCCCGACGCTGCCCTGCGGTGAACTTCGGCCAGCCTGCTGTCTCCTCCTGCTGAGATCGGCGTCATGGGCCGAGGCCGCTCATCGCGCAGAGGCCACTCCCGCGCTCACGCTCCTAAGCTGAAGCAGGGAACTTCTGTCTGCTTGTTGCCGATTCCTTACTACGACCACCCGGATGTCTTCTATCCTGACCCTGCTTCGGCCATCGATTGTCCTGTCTTCTCCTACACCGACTTAGGCTTCAATAACGACGATGCTGCCTTCTCCAATCCTGACCCTGCGATGTACGACTACGAACTGCGCACTCCGGATCAGTCTGCGCGGACTAAGGTCAGTGATAATGTAACCCCACCTCAGCCCCGCGGTCCGGTCCCGGTTTGTGGCGAGCATCGGCGTAACAGTGGGTGACTGACTGACACGTGGGTGGGTGGGTGACTGACTGACACTTGGGTGGGTGGGTGACTGACTGACACGTGGGTGGGTGACTGACTGACGGGTGGGTGGGTGGTTGACTGACTGACACTTGGGTGTATGGGTGACTGACTGACACTCTGGTGGGTGACTCACTGATACTTGCGTGGGTGACTCACTGACACTTGCGTGGGTGACTTACTGACACTTGGGTTGACTGACTGACACTGGTGGGTGGGTGGGTTGGTTATAAGACTAACTGACATGGGTGGGTGACTATGACTAACTGGGTGGGTAGGTGACTGACTGTGGGTGGGTGCCTGTATTCACACACACACACTGTCTCTCACACTCACACACAGTCACACACTCACACACAGTCACACACAGTAACACACTGCACTCACTGTCACACACTGTCACTGTCTCACACTGTCACACACTGTCACTCACTGTCTCACAATGTCACTCACTTTCACACACTGTCACTGTCTCACACTATCACTATCTCACACTGTCACTGTCACAAACTGTCACTGTCTCACACTGTCTCACACTGACACACTGTCACACACTGTCACTCACTGTCTCACAATGTCACTCACTTTCACACACTGTCACTGTCTCACACTATCACTATCTCACACTGTCACTGTCACAAACTGTCACTGTCTCACACTGTCTCACACTGTCACACACTGTCACTCACTGTCACACACTGTCACTGTCTCATATTGTGGTAAAAGGAACACAGGGCACAACGGATTTAAAATATCCAAACTCATTTATTGAGCCAACAGTGTTAGCTCAATAAAGGAGTTTGGATATTCTAAATCCGTTGTGCCCTGTGTTCCTTTTACCATTTACCCAGGACTGATCACAGGCTTTCGTTCAAGCACGGGAGCACCGGTAACTGTATCATTTTTTTCATATTTTGAGGTGTACAGCATTTATCTCATTTGTCTGGACTGTCTCAAACTGTCACACACTGTCACTATCTCACACTGTCACTATCTCACACTGTCACTGTCTCACACTGTCACTGTCTAACACTGTCACACACTGTCACTCTCACACTGTCACACACTGTCACTGTCTCACACTATCACTGTCTCACACTCTCACACTGTCACTGTCTCACACTGTCACTATCTCACACTGTCACTGTCTCACACTGTCACTGTCTCACACTGTCACTGTCTCACACTGTCACTGTCTCACACTGTCACTATCTCACACTGTCACTGTCTAACACTGTCACACACTGTCACTCTCACACTGTCACACACTGTCACTGTCTCACACTATCACTGTCTCACACTCTCACACTGTCACTGTCTCACACTGTCACTATCTCACACTGTCACTGTCTCACACTGTCACTGTCTCACACTGTCACTGTCTCAAACTGTCACACACTGTCACTGTCTCACACTGTCACTGTCTCACACTGTCACTGTCTCACACTGTCACTGTCTCACACTGTCACTGTCTCACACTGTCACTGTCTCACACTGTCACTGTCTCACACTGTCACTGTCTCACACTGTCACACACTGTCACTGTCTCACACTATCACTGTCTCACACTCTCACACTGTCACTGTCTCACACTATCACTGTCTCACACTCTCACACTGTCACTCTCACACTGTCACTATCTCACACTGTCACTGTCACTGTCTCACACTGTCACTGTCTCACACTGTCACACACTGTCACTGTCTCACACTATCACTGTCTCACACTCTCACACTGTCACTGTCTCACACTATCACTGTCTCACACTCTCACACTGTCACTGTCTCACACTATCACTGTCTCACACTCTCACACTGTCACTCTCACACTGTCACTCTCACACTGTCACTCTCACACTGTCACTCTCACACTGTCACTCTCACACTGTCACTCTCACTCACACACTGTCACTCACACACACCCGCACTGCAGGGGGCCTCCGCACGGTAGGGGGGCCTTCACATGGCAGGGGGGGCCTTCGCACGGTGGGGGGGTCCTTCGTACGATAGGGGGGCCTTCACATGGCAACAGGGGCCTCTGCAATGCAGCGGAGCCTCCGCACGGCATCGGGGGCCTCCACACGGCAGGGGGGTTCGCCGCACAGGGGATGAGGGTTCGCCGCATGGCAGGAAGGCATGTAAGGGAAGAGAGGCAGGGAATTGAGGCATGGCTGGGAGGCAGGGATGGGAATGGAGGCATGGGAGGAGAGGCAGGGAAGGGAATGGAGGCATGGGAGGAGAGGCAGGGAAGGGAATGGAGGCATGGGGCTTACCTTCTTGCTCCTTGCAGCAGGATCCAAAGGGAGAGACCACCGTCACAGCACGGGCTCACATAGAGCCTGACTGCCTGCCAAAAAAATCCTGGCGGCAGGCCAGCAAGTCGCGCCATCCAATCAGGAAGGGGGATTTTTTTTTGTTGCTTTGTTTCGGCGCGAGAAGGGGAATTAATTAAAAAACGCGTGGCTGCTCGGCAAGTCGCCAGCCGTCAATATCCTGTCGCCCGGGGCGACCGGATTTGTCGAACACTGTTATGTGTATGTATGTGTATATATATATATATCATTGATGTAATAAACATAACTATGAGTAAGTTATTTTTGAAAATTGTTTAAAACCTTGTGTAGCAGAAAATTATTAGTTAACCAAGATGCTTCTTCTTCTTTGCAAATCCCATTGGCAAGAATCACATACGATCAACTAAATAATAGTAATTTCACACTAGAATGATATTTAGGCAAGGAATCTGATACAAGTATTTCCTCCCAATCTAATATTTCTATTATTTTGGGGGGGAAAATGGGCATAAAATAGTGGAGCGACAAAGCAGGTAATGTATCCTGGCTGCCAAACTGGACCAATAAGTGGTGCAAAAATAGCACCAGGTTTACCAAATAAAAAAAAACCTTGAAACCAATGGGGCATTTTTTGGGAGGGGTTTTGGCATATAGAAGATATTGTTACATAACCCGCAAGACATCCATTCACAGAAAATAAGTATATGTTTTTAATTGTTTTCTAAATAGCTGGATTTTTAAGTCAAGAAACTATAAATAAAACATTCGAAGAATATGATTAAAAAAATAATAAAAAGATCTGTAGAGTTAATAACATTTTGCAATGTTCTTTGGGGAATAAAAAGATTGAAAGACGTAGTGAAGTGAGTCATGCAGATCTGCAATGAAAAGCAAAGCTTCAAGATTTGGTCAATAGATAAGTGATTATATTAATTTACGCCTTTATAATATGCAGAAGAGAGAATATTTTTTTTAGTATAAAAAAAGTGTGAAAATGTTGACAGTAGGGTGGATTATTATACAGCATTTTGGATATGGCCATCTGCTCAATAATATGGGAAAGAAATATGAGTGCACATCATACTGCTAATGAAAGAAATTGTTCCACTGGATCTAGATGTAATACCAGGCGTCCAAATTGTGTCAATTTTCAACCTGACATTAATGCCACTATAGTTTTAAGTGCACTATTAAACTCTGAAATGCAGTCAACGATTTATATATATATATATATTAACAGTGGTCGACAAATCACCAAAAAATCTACTCGCCACACAAAAAAATCTACTCGCCACCTAGTACCAAACATGTGCTGCTTGGGACAATAGGAGCTCGCCACGATGTTAAATCCACTCGCCCGGGGCGTGCAAATGTATAGGGTTGTCGAACACTGTATATATATATATATATATAGACACACACATACACACACACACATACACACATACACACACATACATACACACACACACACACACACTGTGATTCCATCCCTGTCCTCTAGGTGCTGGAATAGGGCAGCTATGGGACTTTCCAGCGTACATGGAGTTAATTTCCCCTGAATAAGCTACCCTCAGGTGCAGCTAATCAGCCTGGTCTGAATTAACAAGGAAGTGTTTTAAGGCAGACACAAGAAGATGCCATGCTGTGTGAGAGAGACTGAATTGTCCTCAGAGAAGGGGAGAGATAGAAAGTGCTACCCAGCTAAAGACGAGGCTGGCACAGTTCCTTAGACCCGCTGGACGGTGGTCGCAGAGTCTGCTGGGACTGCCTGGGTCTTAATCCCAGGAAGAGGAAGGAAGGACGCGAGACCGTGCTGAAGCGGGGATATCCTGTCTTTAACATTGGACTTACAGAGGAGAGATCCTCTGAGCTCTGGTTGCCGAGCTCTCCCAGAAAAAAGGACCTGAGACCGTGCTGAAGCGGGGACGTCTGCCCTAAACCCTGGAGTAACAGATAAGCGAAACACTTTATTGCTGTTCTCAGAGACTATATATGTTCAGCTATAATAGTACCTGTTTAGGGTGGTAACCAGCTTAGCTACCCATCCAGTTAGTAAGGGTTGAAACGGAATGTGTAGTTAGTATCCTAAGAGGAGTAGGAGTTTGTTTTATGATTTCGTTTTGACTTAAAGGGACGGTGGGCCTGTTAGTAGATTTTTACCCCTGTAAATAAATCCCATATAGAGAAATACTACGTTTCCTGCCTTGATCTGGGACTAAAAGATGCTACAACGTGGTGTGGGCATCACAGCACACACACACACAAGAAAAAGTTTGTAACTCCCAATGATAATTACGGAAATTCCATAACCTTCTTGATGAAAATCATATCAGTTATATTGAATTGGTTGTCCTTGCGCGTCCCTTTTTTTTAATATGTTTGAATTGCCCCTGATGGATCATTGAATAGAGTTGGAGCAGCAGGATAGACCTACCTTGGATCAGCAGGGGATTCCCAATCAGTGCGGTCTCATTTTTATATTTTGTAAAGTCTTTATTTATATTCCACATTAGAACATTTAACATCTACACAACAATATAGCACACCTTAAGACGTCATAGTTTAAAAAAAAATTCCGTCTGCAGTCTGCAGTCAACCACACTCAGAGATATTGTATAATATTGTAAAAAAGTACAGAGTATACAATAACACATTAACTGACAACATTAATAACAATAAAAACAAACACAAAACCAACGATCTGACATAAATAAAAAAATATTGTAATTAAACAAACGAAAAAAGAAAAGAAAAACTAGAAACAAGTCAATCCAGTAAATAGTAGTCCGGGTTATCCTTATTATTATTATTATTATTCTCATTATGGCAAATGTGTCCACTTCCAAATCCTCTCACGGTGTTCTATTAGCAGTAAACTCTGACCATGGCAGCCAAATTTTAGCCTAGTGTCAGTGGTTATCCTTGATAATTGTTCCGTTTTCATGACCTCCCATACTCTCGACTCCCATTATCCCATAGTGGGAGCCTCCAGCTTTTTCCAGTTAGCAGCGAGGGCACATCTTGCTGCATTTAGCATATGTATTAATAGATTTCCTAATTCTGTGCCCCTTGACCACTTCTCTGTTTATCAGTATAATAGTCGGGTTTTTGGGGATTCTAATCTTGGTAATTTTAAAAATCTGCTGTAATATCATATCCCAAAACCGCTCTATTATCTTACACTCCCACCAGATATGAAGCATTGTTCCCACCTCCTCACAACCTCTCCAGCACTTACTGGAAGTTCCTGGGCAGCATTCTTTCAGCTTTTATGGTGTGTAATACCACCTGTACATTATCTTATATACATTTTCTAGTTTATTCGTTTATATCGAGGAAGAGCTGGCATTACTCCACATGTGTGTCCACTCCAGTGCAGAATACTCCCTACCCAGTTCTTTTTCCCAGGCTTGTACAAACCCTGGTTTAGTTTCAATATTAATTTCTGGTAATGCTCTATAGATGTGCGATATATTGTGCCCGCCTGCACCCCGCAAAACCAGTATTGTTTCAAAAGGATTCAGCAACCTTAATATATTTTTTTGGGGGGGGGGTTCCATCCATATAATGTATAATTTGCATATATTGCCATCTCTCTCCTTATTCAAATTCAAACTGGTCCTGAAAGTGTTTAAAAACATCTGGTCTTACCCGTATCCATCAGGTCTCCCAGCCTAATTACACCTGCTTGACTCCACTTTTTAAATATTCTGGAGTCGAGCCAGGGGGGGGGGGGGGCATCAGGGTTCCCACATATTGGAGTTTGAGGGATGGGAACATGGGGATTCTCTCATCTTTAGAAAATTCGTCCCAGGCACATAATGCTGCACCAATAGTGGGGTGCTCGTACAGACCTCCAGGGCGATCTGTCTTCCTAAATCATGGAGCCTTATTTGTATCTATTTCTTTGCAATAATTATTTTCTATTTCCACCCAGAGTTTATTTTTAGTACAGTGAAACAATTCAAAAAGGGCAGCACTTACGTCTCCAGCACTTACTGGAAGTTCCTGGGCAGCATTCTTTCAGCTTTTATGGTGTGTAGTACCACCTGTACATTATCTTATATACATTTTCTAGTTTATTCGTTTATATCGAGGAAGAGCTGGCATTACTCCACATGTGTGTCCACTCCAGTGCAGAATACTACCCAGTTCTTTTTCCCAGGGTAGTACAAACCCTGGTTTAGTTTCAATATTAATTTCTAGTAATGCTCTAGATGTACGATATATTGTGGCCGCCTGCACCCTGCAAAACCAGCATTGTTTCAGCACCCTTAATATATACAATACAGACCGGCGCCGTAATAGTCCAAGTTCCCTGAAGAAGTGCGCATGCGCACGAAACGCATTGGGCCGTTTAGTAGATTTTATTGTGCAGTGTGGCAGAGACTTGGCAGGACGTGAGACACAGACTCTACAAGGAGAGGACGTTTTTGGTGCCGGTTTGATGCTCCCAGAACGGCGAATTCGGTGATTACTGCTGAGAAAGAGAGGGCTCGAGCCCCCGGAAGCTCTAGTGTCGCGGAGAGTGACACAGTTCCGGTCGCCAAAGGAAGGAACCCCTGGGAGGTCACGTGTTCCGACGGAGCAGCAGCAAAGACAAGACATACTCTCAACCTCTGCGTATGACCTGTGGCAGTCCTGTAAGTAGGATTCTGGTTTTTACCCACCGGATCCCGCATCTGCCTCATTATTTGTGTGTTAATAAATTCTCCATTTTATTTCAGTCAGCCTTACTTGTTTTATGTAGTGTATGTCTTGTTTGTGTGTCTTGTTGTGTATACTTTAACTGATAGTATCAGCTGTGTTGCACTATGATGTGATTTCTTTGTTTTTCTCCTTGATATACATGTGGAGTAACATCTATAAGAAATTTGGAGCATCCCTGCACTTCTGCAGATAGAAGTTAAAGAGACACTGTCATCATTGGACTTTGCTTCACCCTTTGGACTATTACGGCGCCGGTCTGTATTGTATATGTTTGTTTTTTTTACTAACTGTGTCTTGGGGTTAGTTTCACCTGGCAGCCTATGTTTTATATATTTTTGGTAGTATAGTATCACTGTCACCATTTTTATATACACTTTTTTTTAGCGCTATATACACCATTATTTTTTTCGTTTAGCACCCTTAATATATTATTAATATATTGCCATCTCTCTCTTTCTTTAAATTCGAACTGGTCCTGAAAGTGTTTACAACACCTGGTCTTACCCATATCCATCAGATCACCCAGCCTAATTACACTCGCTTGACTCAATTTAAAAAAAAAATATTCTGGAGTCAAGCCCTGGGGGGAAATCAGGGTTCCCACATATTGGAGTTAGAGGGGATGGGAACTTGGAGATTCTCTCATCTTTAGAAATTTCGTCCCAAGCACTTAGTGCTGCGCCAATAGTGGGGTGCTCATAGAAACCTCATTTTTATATTTTGAATCAAAACCAGTCTTTTCTTAAATATCCAATAGAGTTTATATTAACCATTTCCATGTTTTTTTAAATCAAAATGATGTGAATTAGACAAACAATGAGTAATTAAGAGTCAGGTTACAGTATGTGCAAAAATAAGTGAAACCCTGATTTTATCAGCTAAATAAAAGAGGATAATTAGAATTAGAATCAGGTGTTTAAATAATTAGGTAGACCTTCAGGGATGAGTTTGGGAGGCCCCACCCTATATAAAGATCAGAAACTTAATGAATTTAGTCTTCATCATACAGGTGTGTGGAAACACGTCATGCCACAATCAAAATAAATCTCTGAGGACCTCAGAAAAGCAGTTATTGATGTTTATAAGTCTAGAAAGGGTTATAAACCATTTCTAAGGATTTGGAGCTGCACCAATCCAAACAGATAGTCTACAAATGTAGCAAGTTCAAGACCACAGTCATAGCAGAAGGGTGCAAATCATTTGTGGTCAGGAGCTCCTGGTTATTCTTAACCAAACCACACGCAGGGAGACCTCCCTATAATACCCAAACAACTTCCATTAGTCGCAGCTCCAGGCTAGTTCAAGGGAGTTCATCGATTAGTTTGTTAAGGTCTGGCCACACAAATAGGGTTAAAGAGTAACAGGTAGTGACATTAGCAGGGTCAGCAACAACAGCAGTGGGCACAGTCAAAATGTGTGCCTACAAAATATCATAAGCTCAAAAGGAGGGCATTATTGTAATGATGGGCATTAATAGTCAGAAATCCCTGGAATTTATGACTCCTCTCCTAATATACAATTACAGCCAGTGGACTTTAGCTGTTGAATAGAGGGTGTGGGCTGGAGTACGAGGATCTGTATGTGTATACTATTCTACATCTATTACTGCTGTCTATGTAAACCTTCTACAACACTGCTTAGAATTTGGTTAACTCATGCTTCATGTTCATTGTCAAAATATGACATACTAAAACCAACCCCCTTTTTTTCCTCTGCCTTTTTTTTTTGGATTAAAGATTTTACCATCTCCCATTTCCGTGCATTGAATGTACTGGCATCTACCAAAGATACTTTGCCAAATGTTTGTACTGTTGTGAAATGTACTGTTTGCACCAAACCCCATCTCTCTTAATTTTGTATCCCCCACCTATCCCTTTTATGATTATAAAGAAACATTTTTTAGCAAATGTAAGTTTAAAAAAAATATATATATATTACTGTGCTGTGATCACCTGTCAAATCATGTTTTTAGAAAATGTTGCTTTGACCATACAGTATGTTTAAGAAATCCAAAATGCAGGATCATTTCCAGGTCGTGGCTACTTAGCTGCATTCTATCGTGTTGGAACTTCTTCATTAAATAGGTGCATGACAGGATCAAACTAATGACGCCAGAACACTGATTGTTCAAGTGATGTTGGCAAGTCAGTGTTTTTCAACAGGGGTTCCCCGGGAATACCTGCAATTTTCAGGTAATTTGAAAATGGTACCAAATATAGAAGAATTTACAATGCATCTGATCTCAGACGCGCTATTAGAGAGGGTTGGGGTTTCTTACAATGCATCTGATCTCAGATGCGCTATTAGAGAGGGTTGGGGTTTCTTACAATGCATCTGATCTCAGACGGGCTATTAGAGAGGGTTGGGGTTTCTTACAATGCATCCGATTTCAGACGCGCTATTAGAGAGGGTTGAGGTTCCGCAGAATTTCACAATATAATTATAGGATTCCTTAACCAAAAAAAGCTTAATAACCACTATGCTAAGTATTCACCAAAATGTAACAGCACCTCAGTTCTTACAAATGTAGCCCATGTTCCCCCCCCCCCCCCCCGGTCGCAGATTGGACCTCTAGGGTGTAGTGCGGGCTGGATACATGTACTATGGTGGTGCATACCTGCTTGGAACAGGAGGGCCTGAGTCTCCTGTGTTGGTGTGGGGGATGACAGGGCCAGGCTTCTGGGGTATATGCCTTCATCTTTAGTTGTGGTGGTGCAGCGCCTCCATTCTCTGGCGAAACCTAGGGAATAGGTTGGAATCTTCCCAGAGAAAGCCCTGGTCCCAGGGTGAGAGATTCCAATCTCACACACACAGTCTTTTGTATAAATGCAGCAATGTCTTTAATTGTCCTTGTAACAATGATACAGCACACAGCAGCAGCAGCAGTTCATGTACAGCAGTGCTTCCAAATGTACAGGTATATTCCTCCACTCCTCTCCTCCAGGCTGTACCCTAGCAGGATGGGCTGTTGGGGCTTCAATACCCCAACCCCCACCTCCAGGATATACTCTCTGGGTGAGGGTAGATCTCCCCCCCCCTCACCCCCTCAGCAGGGTGAGGGGCATTGGTCCACAGCACTACAGTGCTATCAGCTCTAATCAGTATGGCTGAGTGTCTTCTCTCCTGTTTCCTTGAACTCCCAGACCATGCTCTCTCTCTGTGAATGTCACTCTCCACTCTCACAACTCCAACAGACTCTCTCTCCAACAGACTCTCTCAGACTGACCCAGACACACACAGGAGCAGCCCACTAAATAGATACAGCCCTGCCCCCTTATGATGTCAGCAGGACCTCCCCTCTGTCTCAGGCCTGCCACAGAGTCAGGGGCCTACCTCTATCACAGCAAGGCAGGGCTTGGTGGGGGGGGGAAACCCATGATTATCACTGGCGCCTGCCCTTACCAGGGCTTACTCCAGTAGGAGAAGGATAGGTAGCCCACTATTTCTTACAGGGGCTACACAAACAACATTTAATCAGCAGTGTTATTCATTCTAATATATGAAATAAGCGATTAAGTAAACAGTGTTGTTTTGGGGTAACAGTATGTACTGATGGCTGAAAGATTTAATGATGCAGATGATCCATATAGAGCTGACCAGCGCATCAGAGACAGATTGAATCCTTTTCATAAAGTATAAATCTCCGCTTGGACCATTCACTATATAAGATATATATATACAGCATCCCTAGCAAGGGATAGGTAACTAGTACCTAGTGCTCTCTGGCACACATATGTATGTAACGGGTTTCCCCCCCCCCAATCTCACATTGGCCCGGGTACTCTAGTAACCAACCCCCATTATATGTTCGTGTTTGTTGGTGCACCTGTAGGCAACAGGACTCCTGAGTCTCCCGCTTGATGGTATTAGGGGATTTCCAGCAGGACAGGTAGCTGAGGTAGTGGTGCGAGTTCAACTTACATCATGTGCAGTGCCTCCACCTCATCAGGATCTGTGCTTCCGCAGGGAGATGGTCCTGGTGAGGAACTCCTTCTTGGTGGTGACTGCCACTGTTGAGTAATTTCACACTCACACAGTGGGGGTTTCGTTAACAAGGTCATCTTTATTGTAGATTGGGATGTAGCAGACTGCCCCATGCAGCTGCCGGCTCTAGCCGCACATCTCTTGGTGCTGTCCCTTTGCCAGGTACGCCCTCCCGTATTGAAGTGGGATTCCCTCTTCTCCTAGGGAGATCCTCTCTGTGCCAGGTCCCTGGACACAGAGTGGCTTAGACAGGCTGATTGGTCAACCTGGACCGCTAGTTACTGCACTAGGGTCACAAAGTGTTCCTACAATCGCTTTGCAGGAAAATACAACTTCCCAACAACTTCCCACAGCTGCTAGAACAACTTTAACTAACTGTGTTGTGCCTTATATACTTCAGGAGGCAGGCGCATCCCTGATGTCACTATCCAGGGACTCAGAGCATACAGCCACTCCCCTCTATACATAGGGCACCTCACCATGGTGTGAGGGAAAACCTCCATAACTACTGCTGGCATACCCGTTCTTATCAGGACTTACTGCCAACAGAGAGGAAAGTAGTATACCATTATTATGCATGGCTATATACTCCCCCTGGTGAATCCCCACCGTCCCGGCTGGGGCCTAAATTTGGTGTACCTTGCTCCAGGAAACACTGTAAAAGAACACACAAATTAAGCGTTAAACATTATCACCTTTACATAATAATGCGAGAACCTTTCGCTCACTGACCAGCAGGGAGCGTTAAAGAAAAGGCAGACCACTCTCTGACGGGACCTAATAATAGTGTCGAGGGTCTGGTTTCTTCACCTCCCGCCCCGCTGCATCGGTGACTGTCAGGCTATACTCTCGGGGCAGGCCTCGCTCATTACAATACACCATATAAATGCTGCACCCGATTTTCCAAACCCTCATCAGTTGGGAAACCCTCTGCTCAGCCTGAACTCCCTTAATGGCCCCTCCCTTATTGACAATGTAATATTCAATGTCATTACGAAGCCACCTCTCTCGATTGTCCTCTATCTCCCTCATCAGAGGTTCGGGGACATATGGGTATTCAAGCCCATGAGACCGTTTATATTTGGCTGTAATAGCCCGTTCAGCTCGGCAGGCCCGGGTTAATTTAGTTTGCCCAGCCTTTCCCGGTAACACCCATGACAGGGGCTCATCTGACTCCACCGGATCATCTAACCCTTCAGATCCCTTTGGGGTAATAAGACCCCCTTGAATTCGGTCCCACCTCACTCACAGCTCTTTGAGGTATGCCTCATCGTCGAAATCCCCGGGAGCCCACCAATGGTCAACCACCCCATCCCTTTCTAGAATGAAACGGGTGCGGTCTATCCAGGCGACATAACCCTCATATAATGGTGCCCACCATCTAGTTTCCCGTACCTCCTCCGAGTTGGGTTCTAGTGGCTCTTCCTCTTCAGGCCCGCCCGATGATACCCCTGAAGTACCCTCAGATTGCGTAACCTTTCCCTGACGCTGTGACCAGTGTCCACCCGTGATACTCAACACACTAGTACTATCACTGGGTACCGACCCTTGTCGGGAAATCCTCCCTCCACCCTCCGATCCA
Organism: Ascaphus truei; assembly: GCF_040206685.1. Taxonomy (NCBI): domain Eukaryota; kingdom Metazoa; phylum Chordata; class Amphibia; order Anura; family Ascaphidae; genus Ascaphus; species Ascaphus truei. Next base: position 231,139,155 of record NC_134486.1, on the reverse strand, counting down.
TCATCCGAAGTTCCCCAGTCCAGGCTAGCTTCCGCCACAAAGTCCATTCTTTCCTTCGGCAGCTGAGCTTCTCGCTCTCCGGCTCGAGCGCCCACTCCGTCTGTCAGTAGGGTATCGACTTCCACTGCTCAACTGTAGAGGCGCGATCACCTCCCACTCGATGCCTCTCTGGTCGTCCGGAACCTCCTCCGTACACGCACGTGCTTCGACGCCATCTTGGGTTGGGTCCCCAATCGAGACCTCTTCCTCCACGAGGACATCCGGCAACGCCCGTCTGCTACGCGGCCCAGCCTGGCCCTGGATCCGCTCTTCTTTCACCTCCAACCCCCTGGATCTGCGGCGAGCACTGAGCTAGCCTACTGCTCCGCAGCGTCGGGGTGGATCGTCCTTCCGACCCGCTAGTCACCACGGCAGTGGGACTCCGGCGATCGGGTTGTCGCGGTACTGGAGACACTCGACTCCGTGTCTCCACACCACGAGGGATAGCATCCCGCCACGGGATACCACTGGTATGGTACTCCGTCAACAAGTCCTGTGCATCCGCCAGCCTGGCACACTCCTCGTCCGAGGATTCTAACTTACAGTTTGGGCGGGGCATTCCAGTAGGGGACCGTCGATGGGCTCCTTTTCGGTCACCTCTCCGATGGCTAGTTTTCTCTGACTTGAGAACCTGGCCTGATTCCTGCTCCACGGGGCCTGCACTCTCACACCACAGTGCACCCGGAAGCTCCGCTGCCGACATCGGGACATTTTCTTTCACTCCCACGGCTTGTACTGGCACAAACGTCGTCATAGGCCACATATATTGCAGTCCACAATGAGGACATCGAGCCTCGCTGCCCACAGCTCCGCCCGGCAGTCTGCACTGCAGTCAGAGACAGACCACTGTCTCCACACCCTCTACGCGGATAATCAGGAAGCCTCCTAGAACCGAATAGGGATGGGTAGAGATCAAGGGACTCTGTTCCACTTTCTCAGCATGTTCAGCCATAGTCACCAACGGAGGCACTCGTCTTAGCGGTCTGTATTGATCAATGGCTCTTCGCAACTGAAGGGCAGGGGATGGTTGAGCAATCTCTCCCCCTACTTCCTCCATCGGCATCCGGTGGAATTGCAGACCACTCCCCCTGGTTGAAACTAGGGGGATGTCTCGCAGCTTTGTAGGCTGACCCAGCACAGGGGCGGAGTGAGTCATAGTCCATGAGGGCCTGGCTCCAGCTTTCGCGCCAAACTCCCCAACAGGGTGGAGTTTTCTCGTTGCCGCCAATCCTGGCCAACAATTAGCAAACTGCAAAGTTGCAAGACTTTCTGCAGCTGGCCCACGCGGTGTCCCGGGAACGCGGGAACCGCCATTTTGGTGAGTACTGTCCTTCTTCATATTTGAGGTAGCGTCTGGCTGTTTGTTTATTGGTGTATAACAAAGTCCATTTCGTTCCTCCCATCTCGCAAGGCTGTCGTCCTCACTAGTCTCGAGGGTACTTTCCCGAGAACATAGGCAGGACAAACACGGCGCAGCCACGGCTTTCACGCCATTCTATAACAAACTCACAAAAGTCTCTTCTGTAGTTTGTTCTTCTTCCTCAGTCCGGCATCCTGGACCTTCTGCTCTTTGCAGATCCTCCATTCTGACGGCTGTTTCTCGATCACTGTATACTGGATTATTGTACATGGAGCTCCGCTCTGCGGGGCAGCTACCACATCAGTACAAAAAACATGCCTTGTGCACCACCTTGTGTACCTAACATAGGTCTGACTCGTGTTTGCACTACCTCAGGCTAGGCTCACTCTCTCAGTGTCTACTGTATCTCCTTCCTCCCAGTTTGTGCTCCCTTCAGTAAGTGATCTGGAATGGCTAGAGTACTCTGGGGCTTCCATGCAGTACTTGGGCGTCTACCTCTCTTGGTCAGCCTAGTGCAGACCCTCTGCAGGAGTCCTGACCTAGTTACCAGGCTATCCCTTCAGGCATCCTACCCCTAGCGCTACTTCAAGGTGACTCGGACAGCTATAGCCCCTCTCCAGACCCACTAACTCCTCTCAGGTTCCCAGGTTACTCCTGCGGTTCCATCCCAACACAGCACAAAGTGGCAGCATACACTTTCCCTGTTTCCTAGCGTGCCTAGCTAAAGCCTGTCCTGTTGACAGTTATATATATATCTCAGCAGCGCCTCCAATTGTAACGGGTTTCCCCCCCCCCCAATCTCACATTGGCCCGGGTACTCTAGTAACCAACCCCCATTACATGTTCGTGTTTGGTGGTGCACCTGTAGGCAACAGGACTCCTGAGTCTCCCGCTTGATGGTATTAGGGGATTTCCAGCAGGACAGGTAGCTGAGGTAGTGGTGCGAGTTCAACTTGCATCATGTGCAGCGCCTCCACCTCATCAGGATCTGTGCTTCCGCAGGGAGATGGTCCTGGTGAGGAACTCCTTCTTGGTGGTGACTGCCACTGTTGAGTAATTTCAAACTCACACAGTGGGGGTTTCGTTAACAAGGTCATCTTTATTGTAGATTGGGATGTAGCAGACTGCCCCATGCAGCTGCCGGCTCTAGCCGCACATCTCTTGGTGCTGTCCCTTTGCCAGGTACGCCCTCCCATATTGAAGTGGGATTCCCTCTTCTCCTAGGGAGATCCTCTCTGTGCCAGGTCCCTGGACACAGAGTGGCTTAGACAGGCTGATTGGTCAACCTGGACCGCTAATTACTGCACTAGGGTCACAAAGTGTTCCTACAATCCCTTTGCAGGAAAATACAACTTCCCAACAACTTCCCACAGCTGTTAGAACAACTTTAACTAACTGTGTTGTGCCTTATACATGTATACTTCAGGAGGCAGGCGCATCCCTGATGTCACTATCCAGGGACTCAGAGCATACAGCCACTCCCCTCCATACATAGGGCACCTCACCATGGTGTGAGGGAAAACCTCCATAACTACTGCTGGCATACCCGTTCTTATCAGGACTTAATGCCAACAGAGAGGAAAGTAGTATACCATTATTATGCATGGCTATATGTAGTACAAATATTGTCCCTTTAGAAGCTGATAAATATATGAATCCACAAGGGTAACTCACTGTTAGGTTCCCAGGTCCTCAGTGCGGTCCAATTGCGGTTCCGAACGGTGTGCAGATCCACCAAGGGTAAGCAGGGGAGGAAATGGAGAAGGGCAGTGCACGTCCAGAAAACCAGGAGGAGGCTCACAGTAAAATTAACCCTTTATTCTTAAACTTGATACAGCATAACCCCTAGAGAGCTCACAAATACCACATCTACGCGTTTCGGGCCGTGTGCCCTTTATCAATAATGATAAAGGGGACACGGCCCGAAACGCACAGATGTTGTATTTTTGAGCTCTCTAGGGGTTATGCTGTATCCAGTTTAAGAAGAAAGGATTAATTTTACTGTGAGCCTCCTCCTGGTTTTCTGGCAGTGCACTGCCCTTCTCCATTTCCTCTCCTGCAGATGATCCATAACCGGATTTCCAATAGGAAGCTTTCTGAGCACCTTATGACCTCTGGTAAGTGAAAGGGTTTCACATGTGGCTTTATAAGTGGCCCCAAAACAGTACACAGTTAAATTTCTAAATTTGGACATACATAAAACCCATTGCTGTTCCTTCTGGCATTAAAGGACACAAAAGCAAATATTTTTTTTACCCCTCAAGAGGAGAAACATTTCAAAGTGCAGTCGCATGTGCAAACACGCACGGGCAAGAGGAGCAGAAGCGCTAGTCACATGCGCATACGGGGGCATCAAGGAAAATCCGAAGGCTGATCGGTGGCGCCCTGCCTGACCCAGCAGCATGCGTGGAGGCGATTGTGGGGAGAGGAAGCGGGAATGGGGCCCCCTAAACCTGCTAGTATGTTAGTTCCACAACTGCCTCTCTGTTATGTTATCTTCCTGTTAACTATGTTTATTAACTCTGTGAATCCCACTGGAAGGGAAAAGGGAGGAGGATAAATCAATGCTTTTGAATTAAGCATTAATATAAAATCCCTGCAAGTACAATTACATTAGTATAGAATCTCAGTCAATCAGAAGTCACTTGATGTATAGAGTACATTTATTAAGGAGGAAACGTACAGGTTTAGAGCATCAATCCTCCGTTGGTGTGGTTTCCCTGAACTGCAAACCAGGACTAACCCCAGAGGTTCAGGAGACGTTCACCTATGATGTCCTTTCTAGAAATAAAAACGCTGCTTGCCATTTCTCTCATTCACTAAGGCCCATAATTAATATACTGTGCAGACGCTGTGCAGTGCTGGATAAGAGTTCAGCGCAATTTAAATGTAACCCCTCGTTTTCTCCTTAGACTGACACCCGCTGCTAAGGTGGGGGCCCGAGTCCTCCTCCCTTATACTATTACTCAACGCGTGATTTGTAGGTCAGACAAAAGGAAACATACAACAGTGATGTAAATAACACAAGATTATTTACTGGGTGCCTGTTCTCTTCGGCACTCAGATAACATGTGATCCCCAAACGGGAGGATCATTCATACATACACAATATACAGATATATCTAAACACTTTCTTCTAGACGTTGAGATGTGTATCCACGTCCCTCCCCGTGACCACCCACCCCTGTGTATAGATGCCGGCACACTGTTGGAGCTTTTAGTGTTTGAACGTTGCAGGGCTGTGTTTAGCAAAGGCTTTGGTAGCCATTTACTTGTCTTTTGATGAGGGTCCCCTCAGTTGCTACTCACGCCTCCCTGATTGGAGGTAGATAGCTGCTCAGCGAGGACTCCATTCCTGAAGTCAATCTGCAATCTGGTCACCCAGCGTCCGATGAGTTGCACTCCTCACAGCCAGGGACTCTTAAAGACTCTCTCTCCTATTCCCTCCTCTATAGAGTCTAATCTCATTGGCTGAGGCCCACTCCATCACAAGTCACATCCTGAGCAAACTTTGGAGAAGAGTCAGGCAGAGTGCAGTGTATTTGTGTCAGCTGCATGCACTTACAAGGGGGTTACAACAACTAATACTAAAATCTTCTGTAGCACATGGAAGTGGCATCACAGCATATTGAATAAGGCCTTACTCCTGGGTTCATCACACTCCGTTACAAGTCAGCGCCCCTGAATGAGCGGCAACCCATTCGGAGCTTGATGAATCTGAGATGCAGTTCCTCCTAGATGTCAACCTGCACAGCACAAAATCAGTGAACCTTTGGGGGTTGCAGACAAAAAAAAGCAAATTTTATGAAAAAGTACTTATTTTATCAGGGAGACTCTATTGCAGTCTATGAAACACTGATGCTAAAAATCACTGAGACTGAGAGACTCACGGAAAATCAATGAGAGCTGACTTGTCTGCCTAGGATCAAAGTGAAATAAAACTAGTGGCATGTTCATTAAGTTAAATAGGTTATTAATAGTTTGGCCCCTATTTACTAAGCAGTCTTATTCCATATTTACTCATTTTTTAAAAATGCTAATTTTTAAATCAGCACTATTGACCTTTAATAAATCTAGGACAAAATATTCTATAGGCAGTGTTAGCCCCTTTGGGGACTACTAGATAGTAGAAGGGGTTAGCAGCCTAATAGTTTAACTTTGTGGGATCACTCAGGTTTCTCCCCTCCCTATCATGTGATGTAGGAGGACTATGCAGAAGGGATAGCCACTGCCCAGTATGTCTTGTGACCAGTGATGTCACTATAGGGAGAAAGAAGGCTACATATAGATCTTCCCAATGTTCTAGAAACAGTTTCCTCAGAGTTCAGACTGAAGCCTCACTGTGAGTCCTGTAAATAGGTTTGTGTATATAGCCATGTGTTTTAAGGAAGTTCTGTCACCATTTATTGTTTTCAGTTAAGTTTCGTGCCCTATGTAGTTAGCGCCTATAGTAAAGGCCCATGATTGTTCTCATTCGTCAGAGTAAGCAAGTGCTTAGAAGGGAGTTCTCAGAGTAGAAGCTCCGGAGCAGAACGCATCAGCCCCACTGGAAGGTCCTAAGTAGACTCCTGATACAACATGCATGGATGAGGTAGGCAGTACACAGCATGATGGGGATCCCAGAGGACAGTGTATTCCCACCCTAGGCCCACTTGAGATGGGGCACTATTGACACCATGCAGGAGAATGCCAATCTAACTATTAATAAGGGAAACAAACCTAAGTACCTCCTCAGCATAGGAGTGAAAGCTACCAGGAGAAGAAGCACCGAGTAACTATACTGTTTGACACCAGTTAATGTCTGAAGTAAAGTATTTTTTATTTTTTTTGAATGACGGGCATTATGATCGCCTGTAAATAGAGTTCTTGTTTGTACTATAAAAGTTCCTGGCGCCCATCATTATTCTTCTTGTTTGTACTATAAAAGTTCCTGGCGCCCATCATTATTCTATCTGCATACCCACGCCCAGCCCTCACGGACCCAGCACCCTGAAAAGGTATGAGAGGCTGAGCACAGCCATGTGTATATCCGACTCGAGGTTAGCTCCTTTAGAGCCAGGCAAGGAGGGTTACAGCAGTAACATGTTTAAAGGGTTACCATTAGGTGACTGTTTGTTTTTTGTTTTTTAGACAAATCTGACATAAATGTATTAGAAAATCATTTTTATTATGTAAACATGGTGATCAGAGACTTGGGAGAGGTTTGTTTCCTCTGGCTGCTCCCTTTGTCTGATATCACTGTGTGTTCAGATATTCTTTTTATAGCCAGGGCTCCACCCCTCCTTATCTATACTTCCTCTCTGATAAGGACAGTGTTCGGTAATCTGAAAGAAAACACTTCACTAAAAAATACTTCCCTATTGAGAGGACCCTAAATAATTACAGTTGTAATTAGTTTTGAGAGAAAAAAAAAAAAAGGAACAGTCAAATCTTTGCTATTAGCATGGTTAGATTTGTATAACATTAGACTGTTAAATTCTTTACAAAACCTTGTTCGCTAGCTGATTACGAGAGTGCAATTTTACTTACAAAAATGGTAGCAATAAAATCATAAATATTTATAGTAGCTCTTTGTTTATCTGTTATATAATTGGTATTCTTAAGATTAGGTTGAAACAGCCATCTGTGGGTAGGTGTACTGCCTATGCACGTCTTTTACCCAGGCTGCAATGAAAAGTTGTGTAATACGCAGGCATAAGCTTATTGGGTCCATGTTAAAAGGGACAGGAAGCAAAAACTGATTAATTGTGAGTGCGCTCATTTACATGTCATTACCCAGAATCCCTAGCTGCAGTGGAAGCACTGCATGCTCAGAGATAATGATGAAAGGCAGGGTTGCAGTCCTGTCTGAGACATGTGAATGTGCTCACAAGTGATATTTTTATTTGCTGTACATGTTTAAAGAAAATTGAACCATAAAAAGAATGCTAATTAAATACCAAAGTACCTCCCACAAGTCCTCATGGTCCTCCGTGTGGCCTTTCCACCCCATTGCATTAACGGCCTGCTCACCACCCCCTACCAAGCATGACCGGCCCACTCCCCCGCATGCAGAGTCTACTCTCCTCCTTCCCCACCCCCTGAATGGCCCCTCAAGTACAGTCCTCTTGCCCCTCCATCCCTCTGCACCTATAAATGAAATCCCTGCTCTCTGATTTGAAAGGTGTACAGAATCCTTGGCATTACTGACGACTAAGGCCCAGAATTGTGACCAATCCGATAGCAGAAATTTCATTAATGCACGGAATTTCAAACCATTTAGCCTATCAATCGTCATAAATCAGAGCAGACAACACTTACAGGAAGGGTAGGACCTGCATTAATTTTGGTTATACCTTGACGTGGTATGCAGGCTTATAACGCTTTGGCCAAAGGGTTTAACTAAATAAGCAAGTAAAGATTATTATTATTATTGAAGTATTGAAACTTTATACTTATTACTTTATATTTTTGTCAATTGGATGTAGCATTGGGCACCCCTGTCTTTTGTTGAACACTTACTGGAGATGCAGTTTTCGGTCTGCAACATAACCATTCCACAATTTCCTGTTTTATTTCAAGTATAAGCCTAAATCATACTGCTGCTACTTTTCTGTAAACATGTGATTGATATGTGTACACTGTAACAATGTAAGCCTATGAATTCCACAGTAGGGAGTTTAAATCTGAGTTTCCTTATGATTGTGTCAAAATGACCACTATCGCAGTTTAATAAATAACTCCCATGTGCCCCTATTTAATATGCTGTGAAGCCACTTCCCAGTACTGGCGGTGAGATCAGCTTCATTGTAATGAATAGTACTAAAATATTTTCCAGTATGGAGAAGCAGCTTCAATGCATATTGAATAATGTTCCCAAAGCTCTATTTATCAGTCTAGCAAAGTGTTTTCCAAACTTTTTTTTATTAAGTAACAATATAATTACATTGTGAAATTCTGCAGAACCCCAACCCTCTCTAATAGTGCGTCTGAGATCAGATACATTGCAAGGAACTCCAACCCTCTCTAATAGCACGTCTGAGATCATATGCTATGCGTCTGTTTTTGGTACCATTTTCAAAGGACCTGAAAAATGCAGGGAACCCTTTATAGATTCCTGGGGGAACCAAGGTATTCTTTAGAATTAAGAATCCTGACAACTTCAGGTGGAGCATGCTTGAGAGCATCCGTAGACCATACTGATTAAACTCCACACGGATTGGTCCATTCACGCTGCCCGTCATCCCATTTCCGAGAGCCTAGATATGGACAGAGGGGAGCCGTAGTACCGCTGAAGCCGGTGCGGAAGTACTGCCCGGAAGCAGGAGAAGGGTACCTAAGCGGCTGAAGTCGCTTATCCTGGAGGCGCCATCCAGATTGGATCATTCAAAGAAAACTTGCCCCCGAGGGACCGGACGTGAACGGAGGGGAAGCCATGGAACTGCTGAAGCCGGTGTGGAGGTGCCGCAAGAGAGCAGAGGGGAAAAAAAGGTACCTTATCGACAGGACTCGCTGATCCAGAAGACATTTTTGGAAGGGCACACCAAGAGCTCTGGGTCACTGTGTTTCCCAAACAAATTATAAAGGACACGGTATCCATACAGGTATGCCATTGTTGTGCATTAATGCCATTGTGAGCTTCATTCTCATGTAAACCTCTCAGCGGAGAATCAAGAGATTTTAAACTGCTCCACATAGTCATCCCACAAACACAGGAGGCAAGAATCAGAAGATGGGAATTGTCATTTCCATTTCCTAAACCCTGTCCATACATACACGTGTAATACTTGGCTGTACAAATCAGAGTGATATAGTTAATTAAAAATAAATAATATACAGTACTGACCAAGCCGTTACGCTATTACAAAGCACTACGACAGTACTAATTCAATTAAATACAAAGGATTGTTTTTTGGAAGGTAATTTTAAGATGGTTTGCCAAAATGAATGAGAACAAAATATGAAAAGACACTCTGCTTCACGAAGGCTGAACACTGCAGCAGGGCTGCGGATAGAACGTGACAGGGGAAGCGGCGGGACAACTTTCCCAGGCCTAATTTATTTATTTATCAAAAGTTTTACCAGGAAGTAATACATCGAGAGTTACCTTTTGTTTTCAAGTATGGCAAGTATGCCTGAGGCTATTAACACATTGCAAAGGAAATCCTTCAGGCCACAAAGAGGTTAGCATGCAATATAAACACCCTTCAAATAAAACACAAAAAGCATAACAGCCATATGAGCTGAAACCCATTCCCCAAAATAAACTCCTATTCCCGTTTTGTCAACTTTTGACTTCAAACCATTTTGTAAAATGGTGATCAATTTAGGTCTGAATGTTACTGTGGGATCAGAGGGGAGAACTTACCCAGTGCCATACTATTTATTCACTGCCCTTAACTGATTACAGGGTCATGGTTGTTGCGCAACACGTTGCAGCAGTCTCATATATTTATTGTCTATGAGATTAGCTAACTATGGAGATATATACGATTTAGTGCTGGCCTTTTACCAGCAACATCAGTGTTTTTTGGGGGCTAGACAGGGTTGTGACTTGGACACTCGCACTCACCTATTGTCAACACACCTATTCATTGCCCTTATCCGATTATAGGGTTATGGTTGCTGAGCAACGCTTTGCAGCAGTCTCATACACTCATTGATTATGAGATTAGCTCACCATGGAGTTATAGGACTCAACACTGGCCCCATACCATCGACATTAGTGGGTTTGTCCACATACATGCTCCCCTGGTCCCCACTTTGCCTGTACAGTATATAGTATACACTGCTTGCTATTTTGGGTCACTGTACCCTTAGCCATACAGGTTAGCGTGACTACTCCTTAGAGGCACTTCACTGGCATTTATCCTCCAGCTATATCAGTCTGGCTAGAATATGCCTCTATAGGATATTTATTATTATTTATTTATTTATAAAATATTTTACCAGGAAGTAATACATTGAGAGTTACCTCTCGTTTTCAAGTATGTCCTGGGCACAGAGTAAGACAAATAATACATGGTTACAAATACAGTTACATAAATGAACAGGGTATACATTATATACAAGACATTGTGTGCACAGTTAAAGAAATATATATTATGGGCGTATGAAACAGTTACAGACAAGATTAAAGTGTGAGACAGCCTTAGATTTGAAAGAACTTAAACTGGTGGTGGATGTGAGAGTCTCTGGTAGGTTGTTCCAGTTATGGGGTGCTCGGTAGGAGAAGGAGGAACGGCCGGATACTTTGTTGAGCCTTGGGACCATGAACAGTCTTTTGGAGTTTGATCTCAGGTGATGAGTGCTGCAAGTGGTAGGGGTGAGGAGCTTGTTCAGGTAGCTGGGTAGCTTGCCCATGAAGAATTTAAAGGCAAGACAGGAAAGGTGAACTTTGCGCCTAGACTCTAGTGATGACCAATCTAGTTCTTTGAGCATTTCGCAGTGATGTGTGTTGTAGTTGCATTGGAGAACAAAACGACAAATTGAATTGTAGAGGGTGTCAAGTTTGCTAAGGTGGGTTTGAGGAGCCGAGCCATATACTACGTCTCCATAGTCAATAATTGGCATTAGCATCTGCTGTGCGATACGCTTTCTGACCAGGAGACTTAGGGAGGATTTGTTCCTGTAAAGTACCCCTAGTTTGGCATAGGTCTTGGTTGTCAGGGTATCAATGTGCATCCCGAATGTTAATTGGGAGTCAAACCATAAGCCCAGGTATTTAAAACTAGTGACAGGAGTTAGGGTGGTGTTGGCGTTGGTTCTAATATGGAGCTCAGTCGCTGGAAGCTTTAAAAATGCAGTCTTGGTCCCAAATACCATTGTTACAGTCTTGTCAGTGTTTAAAAACCGTTTGTTTTGGGAAATCCAGTTTTCGAGTCTCAAAAAGTCAGACTGAAGTATACACTGTAACAATGTATTGAAGGTCAGAGAGGCTATGGCTGTGTGCATATAGGATTGTGTCGTCTGCATACATGTGTATTGAGGCTTCCATACAAGCTGTGGGAAGATCATTAATGAACACTGAGAAGAGTAGGGGCCCCAGAACAGAGCCTTGCGGGACACCACAAGTGATATCCAGGGGGTTCGAGTTAGAGCCTGAGATGGACACATGTTGGGATCTACCTGATAGGTAGGACTGAAACCAGTTTAAAGCATGCTTCCCTATTCCAGAGCTCTGGAGTTGGTTAAGCAGGATAGCATGATCAACTATGTCAAAAGCCTTTGCAAAATCTAGGAATACTGCACCAGTGAGTTGTCCCCGTTCCATTCCACACTGGATTTCATTGCAAACTTTTAGCAAGGTAGTTACGGTGGAGTGTTTGGGACGAAAGCCAGATTGGAATTGGCTAGGGAAATTTGTCTTGGTGTAGAAATCACTTAATTGGGAGTGGACACATTTTTCCATGACTTTGGATAGAATTGGGAGGAGTGAGATTGGCCTGTAGTTTGAGACAGTGTTTTTGTCCCCACTTTTGAAGATTGGGACAACTCTGGCAGTTTTCCATGTCTTAGGGATATGGCCTGCAGACAGGATAGAGTTGACTATGGAAGCAATTGGTTTGGCAATGGCTGGGGCACCAAGTCGTAGGAACCTAGATTGTAGTAAATCAGGTCCGCATTGGCTGCTTAGTTTTAGTTTGAGGAGCGCTTGTGTAATCTCCTCTTCAGATACTGGGCCAAATTGAAAATTGTGGGCAGTGTTGGGAGGGGGTGGGGCTATGTGTGTACTCCCAGGGTGAGATTCAGATTTGTGGTTTGGGCTGCGTTTCGCTAATAAGTTAGTGGCACACCCCACAAAGTAATCATTGAATGCATTTGCAATGTCAGTGGGGTTTGTCAGAGTAATATCCCCCTTAGTGATGTTACTTGGTTGTTGATGGTTAGGAGGCTGGAATATATTGTTGATAACCTTCCAGAAGTTAGCTTTGATGTATTTTGGTGGAGATTGTCAGAGTAATATTGTGCTTTTGCGTGCCTTGTTTGCCTTGTGCATATATTCCGCGTGCATCTGTAATGATTGAGATCCTTGGTAGTGCCAGTTACTTTGTAGCTTTTCCACAAGGTATCCCTGAGCTGGTAGAGTGCAATAAGGTCAGTTGTAACTCATGGAAGGTGGGCCCCCCGTACCCTTATTTTGCGTAGTGGAGCATGGATATCGCAGAGTTTTAAGAACTCTGATTGGAAATAGTCGAGCGCAGAGTCAGTGTCGGGAATTAAATCGATTCTGTGCCATGGGCAGTTGGTAAGGTCATCCAGAAACTGTTGTGGGTTAAAGTTCTTAAATGTTCTGGTGAGGAGAACTCTAGGGCTTGAATGGGGAGGTTTAATTTTCCTTACACAGTACACTATTGCATGGTCACTGAAAATATCAGGAAGGATGCCAGAGGATTGGATTCTGGTGGGGTTTGAGGAGAGAATCCAGTCTAGCAAGGAATGGTTATGCGATTTCAGGTTTGTCCGTGTGGGTTGGGAAATGAGTTGTGATAGGTTAAGTGACTTGAGTTGTATCTGGATTTTGTGGTTTTTAGGGTCAAGCCAATTGAAGTTGAAATCCCAGAGAACTAGCAGCTCACTCTTTTCATTCTGAGAGGATATAAGCACACTGTGCCATTATTTCATTTATTTTTATTGCATTCACCACATTCATTCATTCCAGTCTGGTCCCTACTATTTTAACGTACAGTATATCAATTAAACGGATATTTTAATTCTACCAATTATGCAATACACATAGGACCAGTATCACTGTCTTTTACTGCTCATCATGTATGAATGTCAGGATGTGCTCACCACAAACGAGACGGGACCGCGGTGCTGAGGTGGGAAAGGTAATTACGCCACCCACAGCCACGAGGGCACGTCTTGATTGAAGAATGGTCTGGGATTCCGGGATCGGGGTAGGAGAGGTACGGATGGTAGAGGGTGCGGTAGCCAAGTCCAGGGTTAGAGAGAGAGACGTTGTCGTTTACCGTAAGCCAGAATCCGAATGCCAGAGATGAGAAGAGTCGTGATGCCGTATGCCGAGTTCGGGATGCCAGAGGTGCAGGAAGACGTAGCAGAAGCCGGTCCGGTACACGAGGAAATCTGTGGAACAGAACTAGGGAGGCAGAGAGTGAGGAGAACAACTGGTTCTATGCTCAGCCGACGAGTCAATGAATCTGGAGGGTATATGTAGGTATGAGGAACCAATAGCCGAGAAGCAAGGCGGGGGTGTGTGAATGGGCCAGGCTGAGACAGGGATAGGTCTAGATGAGTTCCTGGAGGAGGAGCTATAAATCCTAGAAGTATTGGTGCATTGTATTGTGGCATTGCAAAAGGGTACTGTCTCTTTAAAGGGTTGGTGCGCCCCTGTGTGGCCGCGCCTCCCGGTGGCAGCGTCTGTAGCTGCGTGCGCGGGCCCACGCCCTGAACCGAGGACAGAAGAAGAGACTGGATGTGCGCGCGCGCGCATAGAAGGACCGGAGCTCGGCGCCATGCGGAAGGAGTCCCTGTGAGTCGCGGGAGACCCCGACAGAGCCGCGGGTGAGTAAGGAGCACGCCGTGCACGGCGTAACTCCTGCTTCCTTACAGTACCCCCCCCTTCAGGGGCAACCTCCGGGCGTCCATGACAAGGCTTGGAGGGATTCCTATGATGGAAAGCCTGAAGAAGGCGAGGTGCGTGAAGATCCCGATGGGGAATCCATGAACGTTCCTCAGGTCCGAACCCCTTCCAGTGAACCAGGTATTGTACTCCTCCTCTGGAGATCCTGGAATCCAAGATAAACTGGACCTCGTACTCCTGTTGACCGTGAATCGTAAGAGGAAGTGGAGGAGAAGTATTCTTGGAAAAGCGAGGACTCTGAAATACTGGTTTAAGTAAGGATACATGGAAGACCGAAGGTATCTTCATCGAAGGTGGAAGGCGTAGCTGGTAAGCCACAGGATTAACCCTCCTAACTACGGTGAAGGGACCGAGGAACTTGGGAGCAAGCTTCATGGTAGGAACCTTTAGTCGGATATTCCTGGAAGAAAGCCACACCTTGTCTCCTGGAACAAACTCCGGTACTTGACGTCGAAGGCGATCTGCCTGGAGTTTCTGTCTCCCTGTAGCTACCTTTAAGTTCTCCTGAATCCTTGTCCATAAGTCTTTCAGCCGGGAGATGCGTTTGTCCACCGCTGGTACTCCTGAGGATAGGGAGGAAAAAGGTAAACGAGAAGGATGAAAGCCACAATTAATAAAAAATGGAGATTCTTGAGTGGAATCATTGCGAAGAGAGTTAAGAGCAAACTCGGCCCAAGGAAGCAAATCCACCCAATCCTGCTGCGTATCGGTTATAAAACATCGAAGATACTGTTCTAGGTTTTGGTTGGCCCTCTCCGTCTGCCCATTGGTCTGTGGGTGGTATCCTGAAGAGAATTGAAGTGAAATCCCCAATTTTCGGGAAAAGGCACGCCAAAATCTTGATACAAATTGAGATCCACGGTCCGAAACAATAGTTGCTGGCACCCCGTGAAGACGAAAAATCTCCTGAATGAAGACATCCGCAAGGCGGGAGGAATTTGGAAGACCCCTCAAAGGCACAAGATGCGTCTGTTTGGAAAAACGATCAATGACCACAAGAATCGTATCCTTTCCCTTGGAATCTGGAAGTTCCACAATGAAGTCCATAGAAATATGGTTCCAGGGACGGTCTGGAATGGGTAAAGGAAGAAGAAGGCCTGCTGGTTTGACCCGAGGTACCTTGTTGCGAGCACAAGTACCACACGATTTGACGAACTCCTCTACATCCTTAGCTCTCTCTGGCCACCAGAAGATGCGTTGAACGAGATCGTTAGTCTTCCGTATTCCCGGATGTCCTGCAGATTTAGAAGAATGACACCATTCTAAAACCTTTTTGCGGTGTTGGACTGCCGTGTAGAGTTTTCCCTCTGGAACTTTGAGCCCTATAGGAATCTGAGATTGCTCGGATTGAATCTTGCCCATAATATCAAAGGAATTGGCGGACAGGATACATCTGGAAGGAATGATAGTCTCTAGCTGTTCTTCAGATTTGTCCTCTGCAAGGAACTGTCGAGAGAGGGCGTCCGCTTTAAGGTTCTTGGAGCCAGGAATGAAGGAGATGAGGAAATTGAATCGTGAAAAAAATAATGCCCAGCGGGCTTGCCGAGAGTTCAAACGACGTGCCCCTTCTAGGTAGAGAAGGTTCTTATGGTCTGTAAGAATGGTTATGGGTGTCTCTGTACCTTCTAAGAAATGTCTCCACTCCTCTAATGCTAATTTGATCGCTAAAAGTTCCCGGTTCCCGACATCGTAATTCTGTTCTGCGGATGAAAATTTCTTCGAAAAGAAGGCGCATGGATGCAGTCTGGCTAAAGGAGATGTCCTCTGGGATAAAACAGC
The DNA here is from genome assembly GCF_040206685.1 of Ascaphus truei. Lineage (NCBI taxonomy): Eukaryota > Metazoa > Chordata > Amphibia > Anura > Ascaphidae > Ascaphus > Ascaphus truei. The sequence goes on along the minus strand of NC_134486.1, from coordinate 231,123,391 downwards.
CCCAGCCCCGATGTCAGAAGCATCTACCTCCAAGGTAAAAGGAAGTTTAGGATCCGGGTGTGTGAGAATGGGCGCAGAAACAAAAGCCCTTTTCAGCAGATCAAATGCCTGTATGGCGGTTTCAGACCATGATGAAGGATCTGCACCTTTCTTCGTGAGTGCAGTTATGGGAGATACTGTAGAGGAAAAATTGCGGATGAAACGTCGATAATAGTTTGCAAAACCCAAGAAGCGTTGTACAGCTTTGAGAGTGTTCGGACGAGGCCAGTCCAAAATCGCCTTAAGTTTCTCTGGATCCATATTGAAACCGGAATCAGAAATAACGTAACCCAAAAACGCCACTGATTTGATATGGAACTGACATTTCTCCAATTTCGCAAAGAGATGGTTCTCCCGAAGGCGTAACAACACATGCTGAACGTGTTTGATGTGCTCTTGAGTGGATTGAGAAAAGATAAGTATGTCATCTAGGTAAACAATAAGAAATTTGTTAAGAATGTCCCGAAAAATCTCGTTGACAAAATCCTGGAAAACTGCTGGTGCGTTGCACAGGCCGAACGGCATCACCAGGTATTCGTAGTGGCCGTCATGGGTGTTAAAAGCAGTCTTCCACTCGTCCCCCTCTCGTATCCTTACTAAATTATAGGCCCCTATTAGATCCAACTTAGAAAAGATAGTAGCTCCCTGGAGACGATCAAATAGTTCCGGAATCAAAGGTAGAGGATAGCGATTTTTGCGCGTGATGTTATTCAAGCCTCGGTAGTCAATGCATGGACGGAGAGAACCGTCCTTCTTTTTGACGAAGAAGAAGCCTGCACCAACTGGGGAAGAAGATTTTCGGATGAAACCCCTTTCTAAATTCTCAGCGATGTAGGTACTCATGGCTTTCGTCTCTGGGATAGAGAGTGGATACGATCGTCCTCTAGGAAGAGGTGCTCCAGGAAGTAGGTCAATGGGACAATCGAAAGAACGGTGCGGAGGTAGTATCTCGGAACGTGCCTTGTCGAACACATCGCGGAATCCCCAGTACTCAGAAGGTAAGGAGTCGATCTTCTCTGGCAGAGTAGACAACCCACCAATCCTCTGGGAAACCCTGGTACAGGTTTTGGCACACGAAGTAGCCCACTGGATGGGTTCCCGATCCGTCCAGTCGATGCGAGGATTATGGAGTTGAAGCCAAGGAAGACCCATAATCAGCTCAGCAGAGGGAGAGTGGATCACATCGAGAGTAATGAACTCCGTATGGAGATCGAAGAACTGTAGTTGTAGAGACACCGTCTGTAGTGTGATAAATGCCGGTTGTAGGGGTCGACCGTCAATGGCTTCCAGACCTATAGGCGTCTTCTTGGTGACAAGTGAAATATTGTTTCGCCTAGCAAAAGTCTCATCAATAAAGTTACCAGCGGACCCAGAATCAATGAACACTCGCGCTTGAGCGTGAAACCCCTCTCCAGACAGTGTAATAGGCAACATTATCCTGGTGGGTAGTATGTCCTTGACAATAGGAGAAAGGATAAGAATTCCCAACGAAACTCTCCGGGATTTCGTTAGGAGTTGGCGTTTTCCCGGCTTGTGAGGACACTGGGGTAGCATGTGACTGGAGTTGCCACAGTACATGCAGAGACCGGCATTACGCCGACGTTGTTTCTCGGCAGGAGGCAGCCTGTTGCCCCCCAGCTGCATTGGTTACGGAATATTCTCGGAAGGAGGTAACGGGGAAATGAAGGAAGGAGCAAGGTTTCTTGGCACCCGTTGTCGGTAACGAGAGCGTTCGAATCTCCGTTCCTGTAGACGCTGATCTACTCGAACCGCCAGGGTGATTAACTCCTCTAAATCAGTAGGACGGTCCCGTGCAGCGAGCTCATCTTTCAGGGACTCAGACAGACCCTGCCAAAACGCAGAAGATAATGCTTCGTTATTCCAACCCGTCTCACCAGCAAGAGTGCGGAACTCTATGGCATACCCAGCGACGGTACGATCTCCCTGGGTTATATGATGAAGGGCCGAAGCTGCCGTTAACTTCCGTGCCGGGGTGTCGAAAACTCTTCTGAACTCCTCGACGAAGAGATCGATGTCCTGGGTGAGAGGCCCTTGTTGTTCCCAGATGGGAGAAGCCCATGCCAGGGCCTGGTCGGTAAGGAGAGACAGGATAAAGCCGACCCTGAAAACAGAAGAGGCAAAACGAGAGGGAGCGAGACGAAATTGGATGAGGCATTGGTTAAGGAAGCCCCTACATCCTTTGGGGTCTCCACCATAGTGTTTGGGAGGTGGAATACGAGGTTCCAGTGCAAACGGAGGAGTGGGAAAGGGAGTTGCAGGTGCAGGGGAAGCTCCGGGTGAAAGTTGCCGAGTGAGAGCTCGAACTTGAACCGTAAGAGAGTTAACACTTTGCTGCAACGTATCTGTCCGTCTATCCGTTTGTTCCAGATAAGTCTCTAGTCTGGTAAAAAGTGCAGAATGGGCATTAATAGTGCGCTCCACCTCAGCGGGGTCCATTTTTGGTGGGCTGAGCATAATGTCAGGATGTGCTCACCACAAACGAGACGGGACCGCGGTGCTGAGGTGGGAAAGGTAATTACGCCACCCACAGCCACGAGGGCACGTCTTGATTGAAGAATGGTCTGGGATTCCGGGATCGGGGTAGGAGAGGTACGGATGGTAGAGGGTGCGGTAGCCAAGTCCAGGGTTAGAGAGAGAGACGTTGTCGTTTACCGTAAGCCAGAATCCGAATGCCAGAGATGAGAAGAGTCGTGATGCCGTATGCCGAGTTCGGGATGCCAGAGGTGCAGGAAGACGTAGCAGAAGCCGGTCCGGTACACGAGGAAATCTGTGGAACAGAACTAGGGAGGCAGAGAGTGAGGAGAACAACTGGTTCTATGCTCAGCCGACGAGTCAATGAATCTGGAGGGTATATGTAGGTATGAGGAACCAATAGCCGAGAAGCAAGGCGGGGGTGTGTGAATGGGCCAGGCTGAGACAGGGATAGGTCTAGATGAGTTCCTGGAGGAGGAGCTATAAATCCTAGAAGTATTGGTGCATTGTATTGTGGCATTGCAAAAGGGTACTGTCTCTTTAAAGGGTTGGTGCGCCCCTGTGTGGCCGCGCCTCCCGGTGGCAGCGTCTGTAGCTGCGTGCGTGGGCACACGCCCTGAACCGAGGACAGAAGAAGAGACTGGATGTGCGCGCGCGCGCATAGAAGGACCGGAGCTCGGCGCCATGGGGAAGGAGTCCCTGTGAGTCGCGGGAGACCCCGACAGAGCCGCGGGTGAGTAAGGAGCACGCCGTGCACGGCGTAACTCCTGCTTCCTTACAATGTGTAAGGTTACTTTCCCATACACAGACACTGAGTGCACGATATAGGACCTTATCCGTTTGGCAGTGTCTATGCTCCATCTGTGTTCTCTTTTTGTTGTCCATCTATACCAGACTGCATCATAACTGCTGTGATGCTGCCTTTACCATTTATATTTGCTGTGACTTCACTTCTTCTCAAATTATGCACTTCTTTTTACCAGCATCAGTATGTCTCTAACTCCATTCATATATCTCCATCTCTCCTTCCTTCACCACTTCTATGTTCACATGAACTCCTTTCTTACCTGCGTCCTCTGACACCACACAGCTATATCCCCTGCACTAAAAAACACCCCTACAAATCATCCTCACACATCCTCTTTCTATCCATGCTTCTCCTACTTGCTTCTGGGGATATCTCTCCCAATCCTGGTCCCTGTCTTATTCCTACATGCGCTCGTCCTCGCCTGCCAATTGCAACCTCTACTCCTTCTGGTGTCAACCCCTCCAACCTCATACCCATCCCCTGCCACCCTCCCTCCTTTCTCCTTTTCTCCTGTGCCCTTTGGAATGCTCGCTCCCTTTCTAACAAGTTCCTCTCTGTACATGACTTTTTTCTTTCACTCTCTGCTCCTATTTGCTATAACTGAGACCTGGCTCACTCAGTCTGACTCTGCTCTTGAAGCTGCCCTCTCCTATGGTGGCCTTTCCTTCTCCCACAATCCGCGCACTGATGGCAGGGGTGGAGGCGTGGGGCTCCTGCTCTCCTCTGCCGTTACCGAACCCTTCCTATTCCTCCCTCTCTTGCTTTTCCCTCCTTTGAGGCTCACTGTCCAGATTTTCTCTCCTCTCCCTGTCCATGTGGCGGTCATCTATCGCCCACCTACCTCTACTCATCCCCCTTCTGCCTTTCTCTCTCACTTTGAATCCTGGCTCTCTTTCTTCCTCTCCTCAGACTCCCCTGTTCTTCTCCTTGGGGACTTCAATTGCCACATTGATGACCCCTCTCTCCCTTAGGCTTCCCGCTTTCTTTCTCGAACCTCTTCTTTTGGCCTTCAACAGTGGACTGCAGTCAGCACCCACAAGGATGGCCACTACTTAGACCTGGTTTTCACTAAGAACTTCTCTCTCTCCGATTTCTCCATTTCCCCCTTTCCTCTCTCTGACCATCATCTCATCTCATTCTCTCTATCTCACTTCTCCCCTTCTCCATCTCCATCTACCCCCCCGGTTCTGCAGAAACCTGCGCTCTATTCACTTACCTGACTTTGAGTCCACTTTACGCTCCTCCCTCTCCTCTCTCAGCTCTGCTACAGACCCCGACAACCTGGTCAGGAACTACAACTCTGTCTTGTCCTCGTCTCTTGATCTACATGCCCCGCTTTCTCTCTGCCGCACTCGCCCTTCTAACCCTAGACCCTGGCTAAATTCCCACACACGCATGCTGCGTTCCTCCACTCGTTCCTCTGAACGCCTCTGGAGGAAGTATCACACTCTTGCAGACTTCCTTCACTACAAATTTATGCTATCCTGTTTCAACTCTGCCTCTCGCAAGCTAAACAAGCCTACTCTTCTGCACTAATCAACATGCACAAGTCTAACCCACACCGACTGTTCTCTGTCTTTGATACTCTACTCAAACCACCCTCAGCTGCCTCTCCTTCCTCCATCTCCGCTCAGGACTTTGCTGACTATTTTAAGGAAAAGGTGGAATCCATACGGCAGAACATCCCCTCTGTTTCTTCCTCCCATCCTACACCTCTTCCTAACTCTCCTCCTGCCTTCCTGGACTCTTTTTCCACTGTCTCAGAGGAGGATGTGTTGCTGTTGATCGCCTCTTCTACCTCTACCACTTGCCCTCTTGACCCCATTCCCTCCCATCTCCTAAAACCTCTTGCTCCTACTATAATCCCTACGCTCACACACATTTTTAACTCCTCCCTCTGCTCCGGAACCTTTCCATCCTCCTTCAAACATGCAACAGTCATACCATTACTCAAAAACAGCAAGCTTGACCCTGTCTTTCTAACTATCGACCTGTCTCCCTCCTGCCTTTTGCCTCTAAACTCCTTGAACGTCTTGTATTCTCTCGCTTACTCCATTTTCTCAACACCTATTCTCTCCTAGACCCTCTACAATCTGGCTTCCGCACTGCTCACTCCACGGAAACAGCCCTCACTAAAATAACTGACGACCTCCATGCTGCCAAAGACAGAAGTCATTACACTCTGCTCATATTACTCGACCTCTCTGCAGCGTTTGACACCGTGGACCACCCTCTTCTCCTTCATATTCTCCATACTCTTGATATTTGGAACAAAGCTCTATCCTGTAGAAAAGGGGGGGGGGGTTTGATAGACAGCACTCTGACACACTGACTCAGCAAGGTTGCAGGGTGCACGGAACAGGAAGGGACCCTAATTCCCTTCAGAAGTACTAACAAATCAAAAGATAGTACCAGCACTCTCTGTCTAACAGCTACAGATATAAGCAAATACCAGTGTAGGGTATATGAATAATTTAATGAAACTAATAATAAACTGAAAATATAGCAACAATAGCCAATACGCCAATGCAAGAATAAATATCACCATAGAGAAAATCAAAAAATAAAAGGGGGTAGAGGGGAAAGAAGGAGAAGGGGAAAAAAACACAAAAGAAAAGCAAAAAATCACAAAAATGGAAAAAGGAAAGCAAACTAGGGGGGCGACGTTTCGAGGGGTGACCTCTTCATCTGGCCCATTCCCCTTGGTCCCAAAGGGTCCCAGAGGTACTTCCCTAAGCCTGCCCTCCCCACTGTCAAATAATCCCACACTCAACTAATGATATAAATCTAAAGTCTAAAGAGGGCAAATCAGAATATTCAGTGGCACTCATAGGCTGGTTGTGCGCTCTCGCTTCAAAACTAGGCTACCAGCAGGGGGCAAATGTATACGAGTGGTAGGGGGGAGTTAGTATGTACTAGTGGTGGAGGGAATATATACTGTATGAGTGGGATGGGGGATGGGGGATAGTGGTGTCTGGAGTATACATAGGAATGGTGTGGGGGTGAGCATATACTGTATGTGTGGTGTGGGGGTTACATACAGTATTAGTGGTGAGGGGTTATATGAGTTGTATGGGGTTACATATTAGTGGGGGGGGGTGTATGTGAGGTTGCATATGAATAGTGGTGTGGAAGTTTATGTGTATGGTAGGGGGTATATGAGGGGTGTGGGGTTACATATTAGTGTTGGGGGAATGTATGAGTGTAGTTTTTGCATATTAGTTGTGTGGGGAGTAAATAGGAGTGGTGTAGTTACTTATTAGTGCGGGGGGTTTATATGGGTGGTGTGGGGGTTACTGTAACCTGGTTACATATTAATGGTAGGGTGGGTATATATGGGTGGTGTGGGGGTTACTGTAACCCGGTTACATATTAATTGTGGGGGGAGAATATATAGGTGGTGTGGGGGTTACTGTAACCTGGTTACATATTAATGGTAGGGGGAGAATATATAGGTGGTGTGGGGGTTACTGTAACCTGGTTACATATTAATGGTGGGGGGAGTATATATGGCTGGTGTGGAGGTTACTGTAACCCGGTTACATATTAATGGTGGGGGCAGTATATATGGGTGGTGTGGGGGTTACTGTAACCCGGTTACATATTAATGGTGGGGGGAGTATATATAGGTGGTGTGGGGTTTACTGTAACCCGGTTACATATTAATGGTGGGGGGAGAATATATAGGTGGTGAGGGGGTTACTGTAACCCTGTTACATATTAATGGTAGGGGGAGAATATATAGGTGGTGTGGGGGTTACTGTAACCCGGTTACATATTAATGGTACGGGGAGAATATATAGGTGGTGTGGGGGTTACTGTAACCCGGTTACATATTAATGGTGGGGGGAGAATATATAAGGGATGTGGGGGTTACTGTAACCCGGTTACATATTAATGGTGGGGGGAGTATATATAGGTGGTGTGGGGGTTACTGCAACCCGGTTACATATTAATGGTGGGGGAGTATATATATGGGTGGTGTGGAGGTTACTGTAACCCAGTTACATATTAAAGTAGAGGGAGTATATATGGGTGGTGTGGGGGTTACTGTAACCCGGTTACATATTAATGGTATGGGGAGAATATATAGGTGGTGTGGGGGTTACTGTAACCCGGTTACATATTAATGGTGGGGGGGTATATATGGGTGGTGTGGGGGTTACTGTAACCCGGTTACATATTAATGGTGGGGGGAGTATATATAGGTGGTGTGGGGGTTACTGTAACCCGGTTACATATTAATGGTGGGGGGAGTATATATAGGTGGTGTGGGGGTTACTGTAACCCGGTTACATATTAATGGTGGGGGGAGTATATATAGGTGGTGTGGAGGTTACTGTAACCCGGTTACATATTAATGGTGGGGGGCGTATATATGGGTGGTGTGGGGGTTACTGTAACCCGGTTACATATTAATGGTGGGGGGAGTATATATGGGTGGTGTGGAGGTTACTGTAACCCGGTTACATATTAATGGTGGGGGGAGGGGGAGTATATATGGGTGGTGTGGGGGTTACTGTAACCCGGTTACATATTAATGGTGGGGGGAGTATATATAGGTGGTGTGGAGGTTACTGTAACCCGGTTACATATTAATGGTGGGGGGCGTATATATGGGTGGTGTGGAGGTTACTGTAACCCGGTTACATATTAATGGTGGGGGGAGGGGGAGTATATATAGGTGGAGTGGGGGTTACTGTAACCCGGTTACATATTAATGGTGGGGGGAGTATATATAGGTGGTGTGGAGGTTACTGTAACCCGGTTACATATTAATGGTGGGGGGAGGGGGAGTATATATGGGTGGTGTGGGGGTTACTGTAACCCGGTTACATATTAATGGTGGGGGGAGTATATATGGGTGGTGTGGGGGTTACTGTAACCCGGTTACATATTAATGGTGGGGGGAGTATATATGGGTGGTGTGGGGGTTACTGTAACCCGGTTACATATTAATGGTGGGGGTAGTATATATGGGTGGTGTGGGGGTTACTGTAACCCGGTTACATATTAATGGTAGGGGGGGTATATATGGGTGGTGTGGGGGTTACTGTAACCCGGTTACATATTAATGGTGGGGGGAGGGGGAGTATATATAGGTGGAGTGGGGGTTACTGTAACCCGGTTACATATTAATGGTGGGGGGAGTATATATAGGTGGTGTGGAGGTTACTGTAACCCGGTTACATATTAATGGTGGGGGGAGTATATATAAGTGGTGTGGGGGTTACTGTAACCCGGTTACATATTAATGGTGGGGGGAGTATATATAGGTAGTGTGGGGGTTACTGTAACCCAGTTACATAGTAATGGTGGGGGGGGGAAAGAATATATAGGTGGTGTGGGGGTTACTGTAACCCGGTTACATATTAATGGTGGGGGGAGTATATATAGGTGGTGTGGGGGTTACTGTAACCCGGTTACATATTAATGGTGGGGGGAGTATATATAGGTGGTGTGGGGGTTACTGTAACCCGGTTACATATTAATGGTAGGGGGGTATATATAGGTGGTGTGGGGGTTGCTGTAACCCGGTTACATATTAATGGTGGGGGGAGTATATATAGGTGGTGTGGGGGTTACTGTAACCCGGTTACATATTAATGGTGGGGGGAGTATATATGGGTGGTGTGGGGGTTACTGTAACCCGGTTACATATTAATGGTGGGGGGAGTATATATAGGTGGTGTGGGGGTTACTGTAACCAGGTTACATATTAATGGTGGGGGGAGTATATATAGGTGGTGTGGAGGTTACTGTAACCCAGTTACATAGTAATGGTGGTGGGGGGGGGAGAATATATAGGTGGTGTGGGGGTTACTGTAACCCGGTTACATATTAATGGTAGGGGGGGTATATATGGGTGGTGTGGGGGTTACTGTTACCCGGTTACATATTAATGGTGGGGGGAGGGGGAGTATATATAGGTGGAGTGGGGGTTACTGTAACCCGGTTACATATTAATGGTGGGGGGAGTATATATAGGTGGTGTGGGGGTTACTGTAACCCGGTTACATATTAATGGTGGGGGGAGTATATATAGGTGGTGTGGAGGTTACTGTAACCCGGTTACATATTAATGGTGGGGGGAGTATATATAGGTGGTGTGGGGGTTACTGTAACCCGGTTACATATTAATGGTGGGGGGAGTATATATAGGTGGTGTGGGGGTTACTGTAACCCGGTTACATATTAATGGTGGGGGGAGTATATATAGGTGGTGTGGGGGTTACTGTAACCCGGTTACATATTAATGGTAGGGGGGTATATATAGGTGGTGTGGGGGTTGCTGTAACCCGGTTACATATTAATGGTGGGGGGAGTATATATAGGTGGTGTGGGGGTTACTGTAACCCGGTTACATATTAATGGTGGGGGGAGTATATATGGGTGGTGTGGGGGTTACTGTAACCCGGTTACATATTAATGGTGGGGGGAGTATATATAGGTGGTGTGGGGGTTACTGTAACCCGGTTACATATTAATGGTGGGGGGAGTATATATAGGTGGTGTGGAGGTTACTGTAACCCAGTTACATAGTAATGGTGGTGGGGGGGGGAGAATATATAGGTGGTGTGGGGGTTACTGTAACCTGGTTACATATTAATGGTGGGGGGAGTATATATAGGTGGTGTGGGGGTTACTGTAACCCGGTTACATATTAATGGTGGGGGGAGTATATATAGGTGGTGTGGGGGTTACTGTAACCCGGTTACATATTAATGGTAGGGGGGTATATATAGGTGGTGTGGGGGTTGCTGTAACCCAGTTACATAGTAATGGTGGGGGGGGGGAAGAATATATAGGTGGTGTGGGGGTTACTGTAACCCGGTTACATATTAATGGTGGGGGGAGTATATATAGGTGGTGTGGGGGTTACTGTAACCCGGTTACATATTAATGGTGGGGGGAGTATATATAGGTGGTGTGGGGGTTACTGTAACCCGGTTACATATTAATGGTAGGGGGGTATATATAGGTGGTGTGGGGGTTGCTGTAACCCGGTTACATATTAATGGTGGGGGGAGTATATATAGGTGGTGTGGGGGTTACTGTAACCCGGTTACATATTAATGGTGGGGGGAGTATATATGGGTGGTGTGGGGGTTACTGTAACCCGGTTACATATTAATGGTGGGGGGAGTATATATAGGTGGTGTGGGGGTTACTGTAACCCGGTTACATATTAATGGTGGGGGGAGTATATATAGGTGGTGTGGAGGTTACTGTAACCCAGTTACATAGTAATGGTGGTGGGGGGGGGAGAATATATAGGTGGTGTGGGGGTTACTGTAACCTGGTTACATATTAATGGTAGGGGGGTATATATAGGTGGTGTGGGGGTTACTGTAACCCGGTTACATATTAATGGTGGGGGGAGTATATATAGGTGGTGTGGGGGTTACTGTAACCTGGTTACATATTAATGGTGGGGGGAGAATATATAGGTAGTGTGAGGGTTACTGTAACCCGGTTACATATTAATGGTGGGGGGAGTATATATAGGTGGTGTGGGGGTTACTGTAACCCGGTTACATATTAATGGTGGGGGGAGTATATATAGGTGGAGTGGGGGTTACTGTAACCCGGTTACATATTAATGGTGGGGGGAGTATATATAGGTGGTGTGGGGGTTACTGTAACCTGGTTACATATTAATGGTGGGGGGAGTATATATAGGTGGTGTGGGGGTTACTGTAACCCGGTTACATATTAATGGTAGGGGGAGAATATATGGGTGGTGTGGGGGTTACTGTAACCCGGTTACATATTAATGGTGGGGGGAGGGGGAGTATATATAGGTGGAGTGGGGGTTACTGTAACCCAGTTACATATTAATGGTGGGGGGAGTATATATAGGTGGTGTGGGGGTTACTGTAACCCGGTTACATATTAATGGTGGGGGGAGTATATATAGGTGGTGTGGAGGTTACTGTAACCCGGTTACATATTAATGGTGGGGGGAGTATATATGGGTGGTGTGGGGGTTACTGTAACCCGGTTACATATTAATGGTGGGGGGAGGGGGAGTATATAAAGGTGGAGTGGGGGTTACTGTAACCCGGTTACATATTAATGGTGGGGGGAGTATATATAGGTGGTGTGGGGGTTACTGTAACCCGGTTACATATTAATGGTGGGGGGAGTATATATAGGTGGTGTGGAGGTTACTGTAACCCGGTTACATATTAATGGTGGGGGGAGTATATATAGGTGGTGTGGAGGTTACCGTAACCCGGTTACATATTAATGGTGGTGGTGGGGGGAGTATATATAGGTAGTGTGGGGGTTACTGTAACCCGGTTACATATTAATGGTGGGGGAAGTATATATAGGTAGTGTGGGGGTTACTGTAACCCGGTTACATATTAATGGTGGGGGAAGTATATATAGGTGGTGTGGGGGTTACTGTAACCCGGTTACATATTAATGGTGGGGGGAGTATATATAGGTGGTGTGGAGGTTACTGTAACCCGGTTACATATTAATGGTGGGGGGAGTATATATGGGTGGTGTGGGGGTTACTGTAACCCGGTTACATATTAATGGTGGGGGGAGTATATATAGGTGGTGTGGGGGTTATTGTAACCCGGTTACATATTAATGGTGGGGGGAGTATATATAGGTGGTGTGGGGGTTACTGTAACCCGGTTACATATTAATGGTGGGGGGAGAATATATAGGTGGTGTGGGGGTTACTGTAACCTGGTTACATATTAATGGTGGGGGGAGTATATATAGGTGGTGTGGGGGTTATTGTAACCCGGTTACATATTAATGGTGGGGGGAGTATATATAGGTGGTGTGGGGGTTACTGTAACCTGGTTACATATTAATGGTGGGGGGAGTATATATAGGTGGTGTGGGGGATTTTGTAACCCGGTTACATATTAATGGTGGGGGGAGTATATATAGGTGGTGTGGGGGTTACTGTAACCCGGTTACATATTAATGGTGGGGGGAGAATATATAGGTGGTGTGGGGGTTACTGTAACCCGGTTACATATTAATGGTGGGGGGAGTATATATAGGTGGTGTGGGGGTTACTGTAACCCGGTTACATATAAATGGTAGGGGGAGAATATATAGGTGGTGTGGGGGTTACTGTAAACCGGTTACATATTAATGGTGGGGGGCGTATATATGGGTGGTGTGGGGGTTACTGTAACCCAGTTACATATTAATGGTAGGGGGGGGTATATATGGGTGGTGTGGGGGTTATTGCAACCCGGTTACATATTAATGGTAGGGGGAGAATATATAGGTGGTGTGGGGGTTACTGTAGCCCGGTTACATATTAATGGTAGGGGGAGAATATATGGGTGGTGTGGGGGTTACTGTAACCCGGTTACATATTAATGGTGGGGGGAGTATATATGGGTGGTGTGGGGGTTACTGTAACCCGGTTACATATTAATGGTGGGGGGGGGGGGAGTATATATAGGTGGTGTGGGGGTTACTGTAACCCGGTTACATATTAATGGTGGGGGGAGTATATATAGGTGGTGTGGGGGTTACTGTAACCCGGTTACATATTAATGGTGGGGGGAGTATATATAGGTGGTGTGGAGGTTACTGTAACCCGGTTACATATTAATGGTGGGGGGAGTATATATAGGTGGTGTGAGGGTTACTTACTGTAACCCGGTTACATATTAATGGTGGGGGGAGTATATATGGGTGGTGTGGGGGTTACTGTAACCCGGTTACATATTAATGGTGGGGGGAGTATATATAGGTGGTGTGGGGGTTATTGTAACCCGGTTACATATTAATGGTGGGGGGAGTATATATAGGTGGTGTGGGGGTTACTGTAACCCGGTTACATATTAATGGTGGGGGGAGAATATATAGGTGGTGTGGGGGTTACTGTAACCTGGTTACATATTAATGGTGGGGGGAGTATATATAGGTGGTGTGGGGGTTATTGTAACCCGGTTACATATTAATGGTGGGGGGAGTATATATAGGTGGTGTGGGGGTTACTGTAACCTGGTTACATATTAATGGTGGGGGGAGTATATATAGGTGGTGTGGGGGATTTTGTAACCCGGTTACATATTAATGGTGGGGGGAGTATATATAGGTGGTGTGGGGGTTACTGTAACCCGGTTACATATTAATGGTGGGGGGAGAATATATAGGTGGTGTGGGGGTTACTGTAACCCGGTTACATATTAATGGTGGGGGGAGTATATATAGGTGGTGTGGGGGTTACTGTAACCCGGTTACATATAAATGGTAGGGGGAGAATATATAGGTGGTGTGGGGGTTACTGTAACCCGGTTACATATTAATGGTGGGGGGCGTATATATGGGTGGTGTGGGGGTTACTGTAACCCAGTTACATATTAATGGTAGGGGGGGGTATATATGGGTGGTGTGGGGGTTATTGCAACCCGGTTACATATTAATGGTAGGGGGAGAATATATAGGTGGTGTGGGGGTTACTGTAGCCCGGTTACATATTAATGGTAGGGGGAGAATATATGGGTGGTGTGGGGGTTACTGTAACCCGGTTACATATTAATGGTGGGGGGAGTATATATGGGTGGTGTGGGGGTTACTGTAACCCGGTTACATATTAATGGTGGGGGGGGGGGGGGGGAGTATATATAGGTGGTGTGGGGGTTACTGTAACCCGGTTACATATTAATGGTGGGGGGAGTATATATAGGTGGTGTGGGGGTTACTGTAACCCGGTTACATATTAATGGTGGGGGGAGTATATATAGGTGGTGTGGAGGTTACTGTAACCCGGTTACATATTAATGGTGGGGGGAGTATATATAGGTGGTGTGAGGGTTACTTACTGTAACCCGGTTACATATTAATGGTGGGGGGAGTATATATGGGTGGTGTGGGGGTTACTGTAACCCGGTTACATATTAATGGTGGGGGGAGTATATATGGGTGGTGTGGCGTGGGGATATATAGTAGTGGTGTGGGGGGTATATATTAGTGGTGGTTGGGGGGTATATATTAGTGGTGGTAGAGTGTTACAGACGCATTGTGCACTGAATCGCCTGTGGGAAATGTTGGGGGCTTGGGCTGTGAGATTGGAAGGAGAGGTAGAGCAGTGTTGCAGGAAGCACTTCTGTTCTAACCCAGGAAGAGGAGGAGATAATAACAACGTGTGTGCAGCTTGTATTGTATCTATCCTGACCCTGAGCTCTGAGCCCTGTGCTTGTTTCATGGTTCCAGGGTTCACTCTCTCTTCCCGGTGTGATCATGGAGGGACCCGGGGAGCCCAGGCTTGTGGAGGAGGAGGAGGGGAAGGACTGGGACCCGGGGGCTGACCATCCGGGGGACACGCTGCTTCTTATTAAAGGTAGCAGGGGGCACACGTGCAGCATGTCCGGGAGGGAGAGACACCGGGTAAATCAGGGGACCGGAAATGTGTGCAAGAGGATGATCACTAATTATAGGAGAGGGATCCTATTAGTCTGTAAGGGCTTCGGGTTGATTCTTGTTTTTTTTTTTAAGTGATCCAGTTGGGTTTGGATAGGTAGCCCGAGTTTCTAATAGGGTGATCCATTCCTAATAATGAAAAGGGGGCGGTCCCGTTTAAATTAATGTGGGCAACTCATTATTCCGAATTGTATTAAAAAGGACACCCCATTGATGTATACGAGGGACAGTTTAAGCGTGTGATAGGGGTATTCTACTTTTTAAGAGGCCGAGCCCATAAGTGTTTGTGGATAACGAATAGTTGTAGGAGGGAGATTATAAGGGAAGACCCCATTGAATTATGATGGGGGCAGTTAGTGTATATGAGGAACATCCTGTGCTTTTGGGGTGAACCCATTGAATTGCATAGGGGTAACTGAGATCTAATTAATAGATATAGCATGTTTTGTCAAGGATTCCTAATCACACCTTTACTGATATGCAGTGAATCCCAGTCAGTGGTATTAGGTGGGTGGATGTGTTTAATGGGGTGATGTTTGGGCTGTATATGTATATAGTGTGTATTGTAACATTGTCCAGTTCTTGGCAACCCAATACATTGTTATAGGACATAACTGTAGGGGGTTCTGGGACTTAGAAATGACCCACGCTTCACCCCCAGACATTAAGGGGTTACGTATGTTAATCTTTTTAATATAAGCAATTATTATATTTAATTAAATAAAAATCATTAATATATGCAATCTGAGCTGAATATTTATTATAAATAAAATTATATAATCAACCGCATTGCTAAATGACATAGTGTATATTGTGTGACCTTGTCCAGCTCTTGGCAACCCAATGCATTGCTAGAGGTCATAACTGTAGAGGTTCTGGGACTTAGAAGGTGACCCCAAGCCCCAGACATTAAGGGGTAATTGTTAACTCTTATGAAAAAAATATGCATTTATTCAGTTATTTGTGCATGTTAATAATGTTGCTGCTGTCTTGTAAGGCTAAGATTATAGTCTGTGCTGGCGCGCGTTCATCGCATCACGGGTGCCTCTTGCCCGAGCGATGTGTGAATTCGGATGGAGGCATTGCGGACACGTCGCAAAGCTGGTTCGCCCTCATTGGCTGAACTGCTCACGTAACGCAGACATTATGTGGCCGCGCTTGAAAAGACCACATTTTTTGTCTTTTCAAAACGCGGTCGCGCCATCCCCCTCCGTCGTGCACGCACTAGGGGCGGCCTCATAGGGATTATGCTATTTGTGCTTGTCGTGCGCCATCGCACGGACTATAATCCTAGCCTAAGAGTAGGTATGCATGAAATCAAGTGAAATAAAGTGCGCAACTACAATGAATACACAAGCGTGAGGTGATAAACAGTGATAAATATGATCAATACGTGACCTTGTGGACACTGGAATAATGGAGCGTCTGCAGCTGTGAAGCCAGGGATGGCTCAAGACACCCCCTAAAAGTTTAGACAGAATACACAAAAACAGCGCACAACGCTCATAGTGCATTAAAAGATATATATTAATAATAACAAGTAAAAAGGACTATGTTTAACAAAGCCAATTTGAATATTTCGTATATGTTCTTGAATGCGCACCTTAAGGGGACGCTTAGTGCGCCCCACATACTGTAGGCCATAGGGGCATTCTATTAAATAAACAATATGGTCAGAATTACAGTATATGAAGTCAGAGACCTCAAAAGATTCTCCTGTGGAATTACAAGTAAAGGATTTTTTATTTGGATGCAAATGTTTAGACACTGAGCATTTTCCACATTTAAAATTTCCAACCGGTTTGGTATTAAGCCATCTTTTATCCCCAACACAGTTCTCTTTGATGTTAATATCAGAGGATAAAATATTTTTAAGATTTTTCGCTTTCCTGTATATAAATTTTGGAAATTTTGAAATGTGAGCCCCCAATATTGGGTCATTGAGGATTGGTTTTGGAAGATCTACCTCTGTCAGGGTCTTTAGCCCAATTTCTCTGCCTATTGTTATCATAATCCGACTTGTCCCTATAAAATTTCTCATGCTTCTTTTTCAAAATTTCCTCCTCCGCATGCTCAAGCTTCATACGGAGGTCATGCTCCATTTCAGAGCAATCAAATTCGATAACAAGCGGCTCAAATAGTTTAATAACACCTGTAACCTCTTTATCAATAATCTCTAAATACCTGTGTCATTACAAAAAATGAATTTGATTTCCTTTATTCTAACTGCCCAAAAATTCCAATATTCTATCACCTTCCCAAAACACATAAATCACTAATTAATCCACCTGGTAGACCGATTATATCGGGAATTGAAAGTTTAACTGCAAATTTATCACAATATGTCGACCATTTTCTTCCGCCATATGTGGTTAAACTACCCTCCCATCTAAGGGATTCTACCTCGGTATTAAACCTGTTACAAGATCTTAAATGGAAAGATTCGTATAGATGGCTTACATATGATGTGCAGGCCCTCTATACGAACATACCACATATAGAAGGTATAGCAGATGTTGACTTTTTTCTATCAGGTGACTTGGAACTACATCCTTTAAATAGAAGGCTTATTTTGGATTCTATCCAATTAATTTTGAAACACAATTATTTTATGTTTCTGGACGAATTCTTCCTGCAGGTTTGCGGAACTGCTATGGGCACAAGATTTGCCCCCAGTTTCGCAAACCTGTACATGGGAGAATGGGAATTCCAATACATTTTAAACAATAATCCATTTATAAATAATATTATTATTTGGCGTCGTTTCATAGACGACATTCTGTGTATATGGGATGGTGATCAATACTCTGTAGATCAATTTGTACAATACATTAACAGTAATAACAGAAATCTGTCCTTTACTCATTTGGATAACGAAAGGGAAATCAGCTTTCTGGATTTAAGACTGATATCTACGGATGAAGGGAAGCTAATAACTAAACCACACTTGAAGAAACCGTGAGGTTTCGAAACGCGTTGGAAAGGCTCTGTGTACTATACTCTATTGAACTTTTCACCCCACTGTTGCGGGCTCACTTGGCTACTGGAGATGAGATCGACTCGAGCTGCAGTGTCGCCTCCTAGTGACGTCACAGACCCGGAAGTGCAGGATTGGAGGGCTGTGAGCTTGTACCCAGCCGCTGGAAGAACTTACCCGATACAACGACTCTATCACGAGTCTGCTGGACTCTCCATCCATATGAGTTAGACTATAAACATGAGTCAACGGGGCCTGGACAGTTATAAAGAGAAAATTGTAATCTGGCACTTCTATTAAGGTCTATTATATAGTTTAAACTATACCACACGTGCTTGTGTCAACATATATCAATCAATGTGACTGCATAATAAAAAAATTATAAAGTGAATAAAAATACAATCATCCACCACCAAATTGGTTGATGAAACACTCAAGTGAGAATATAAATGTAAAGCAGTTCTAAACCCTTTAAAGGACCATCCTCTGGTCCAAAACGATAGCAATGTCTTCCAAATAAGGGAGAGCAGCTTGTCACAGCGTGGATATGTGAAATAGACAAAAAATACAAAAATGGTCTAGTATATTGTGACAATTGGTGAAAGTGAATAAAGTGTGTGTGTGTGCGTGTGTGCGTGTGTGCGTGTGTGCGTGCGTGCGTGTGTGTGTGCTCCCAGTCACAGATTTTCCTTAATAACGTCTTTAAAAAGGTCTCTCTCTTTTTTTTTCTTTTTTTTGTTTTCCTTGCAATACGTTGTGACTACAGTATACCTTTGCTTCTATGGGAAATAGCCCATTAATTATATGTATAAGATTTGGAAATTGGTTTTGCTGGCATGAATTAATGTCCTTCTCTTTTTCATTTAAGTGCTGCATCAGATTATAATTTTTATAATTGTATATGTTTTTGGGACTTTATAAGTCCCGGTGCTGATAATTAGTTATGTTTTATGAATAAATTGATTTTATATATTGTTCTGTTGTAAGAAATGTAGTACATTAAAGTACTCTCTCATTGCAATTGCATAATAAATGTGTAATTACACCGGCCCACCATACCTTCTATGTATTGTTGCCCCATGATTTTTGAGACTGTCACTATGTTGTGACAATCATAATTAACCAGGTGAATTACACCAGTACGGAGTTATTGCACTTTATTACCGATTTAGGATTGCATTACAAGCAGGGTATAAATACAATGAATGTATGTGAGGGGGCAATATTCCTGACAAAGCTCCGGCGAAACGCGTAGAATCAGCACCTATTCCATGGTGGACTGGAGTTGGAGCTATGGCAGCCGAGCGATCCAAGTCCTGGAACTTCCGCCCAAACCTGAGACGTCACAGGAAGTGGCGAATGCGGAAGGAGCCGGCAGAGACCGGCAAGAGATCATACAGGTCTCCAACACTTTGCTCTCCAATGCAGGTTAGACGTGCAAAATGCGAGTCTGTTATTGCAAACTTTTTACTTTTTGAATACAATTGTCTGACATACCACACCATTTGGAGTTCTTTCTCTTTTCATCTCGGCACACTGGAAAAGAGAGGTGGCATACTTCACTGAGGAAACCTTTACTCCTGCTCCCGTCAGAGAGAGATTTCACCAATTGTCACAATATGCTGCACCCTTTTTTTCCCCGTCTATTGCACATATCCACGCTGTGACAAGCTGCGCTCCCCTTATTTGGAAGACTTTGCCATAGGTGCAGATCCAGCAATATCCTTTAGTATTAAAAAATTAATCATTTTGTTTTAATCTGTACCATTTGGGATTACCATGGCAACCTTCAGACTGCACTGGGCTCATGGGAGGGCTCTATTTTAACCTGCACATTTTAATATTTCAAACTTGTACAAATCTGATGAACGGAACATCGGATTTGAAAAGCGAAGTGCAAAAAAAAGGCAGATCAGCAGATTGCTGCTTTAAAAAACAGTGTATGAATGTATTTATTTGGGATGTATGAACTTGGTGCTCTAATCATAATGTTAAACTAATATATATCTGTGTTTTTGTGGCAGGTGGGATTTTTCTTGGCACGGTTGCTACAGCAGGAATGGTTGCTGGTTTTGGCACAACGCTGTCCCTTGCAAAGAAGAAGAGCCCCAACTGGTTCAATAAGGTTTGAGTTAAATTAAATACAACACCCTTCAGAAACATGACTTGTAAGTAGCAACTTTAGAACTATTCACTCAAGTGCGATTTAGCTATTGTCGTTTTGGTTCAAATGAGCGGTTGTTTCGAGTCAAACACTAGCTATATTGCACTTGACCTTTTGTTATTTTGTTCTCTGTTGCAAAATGGAATGTTGTGCCCAGACTATTCTACGAAAAGGTCTGTCGCTCTATAATAAATATGGGAAGTGCAGAGTAATTTATTGGTGTGACATTGAGAAATGTGGTCCTCTAATATGGAGAAAGCTAGGCCCTCCAACATTTCGCACATAAAAATAAGTACCATTCCCTTGAAAATGAATAAGAAACAGTTTAATAATATTAAATAAGTACAATTGTAGTGCCTTTATTCATGCTGGATGGAGGTTCCAAGAAATGCCTGTGGAAGTTCCTTAAACTATAGTAAGCGGCTTACCTCACACAAAACGCTATTCAATAGGCACAGCTGGTCTTAAACATGTAGTGTACCTTTATAAATAGTTACAGTTGGAGAGTATTTCGAAGGGTAGACCACAAGGCTATACAGGCATACCCCAGTTTAAGGACACTCACTTTAAGTACACTCGCGAGAAAGGACATATCGCCCAATAGGCAAATGGCAGCTCACGCATGCGCCTGTCAGCACGTCCTGAACAGCAATACCGTCTCCCTACCTGCACCGGAGCTGTGCGCAAGTGGGGAGACTATAGAGCCTGTTACAAATGTGTTATTTGCATTGGTTATGCACGTACGTATATGACGTTTGCAGTACAGTACATGCATCGATAAGTGGAAAAAAGGTAGTGTTTCACTTTAAGTACATTTTCGCTTTACATACATGCTCCGGTCCCATTGCGTACATTAATGCGGGGTATGCCTGTACTAGAGAAGTGTCTTCACCCTCGGGTGACCCTCCCTTCAAGATTGCAGGTTTCTGGTTGGCTGTCTAGTGAAAAGGTGGGTTTGTAGTGATTTTTGGGCGGTAAGTGGGGTATATATGGGTGTGGTACATGGGTTTGGACACTTTTTTTTTTCTCTCATGGCAATGGAAATTTGATAGTGAAAGTGTTTTGGGGTAAATATTGCATATGTAATAGTTTTAAGCTATATATTTTTCACTAAGGTAATATTGTGGTATTTATTATTGATTATGTTTACCAAGTTTTATATAATTTGAGTGTATATTCATAAAAGTGGCAAAGATTAAAATCTATTTCATTTGATCGTCACAGCAGTGTGGCGGGCCTTTCCTGAGGTTCTTCTGGCTTTATTATTAATGGAGTGTTGATGCCTTTCCCTGTTTTGGGAAGCGGACGCAGGCACACGGGCATAAAGCAGTGCTTTATTGTCACGCTCTCACTGGTTGGCAGGAGGCTTGAACTGTGTGTGATTGGCAAAGCCTTGCTGTAATATAGTAGTTATTTATGTTTAATAAAAGGGCTGTAGCCATGCCAGCTATGTGTGCTAGTCTTTCATTTATCTGTTGGTTTATTGAAGGCAGGGGAGAAGTCATCAAGGGGTCAGATCCATTGCTGGGCCTGCACATTACTTTTGTGGAGTGCAGTCCTGTTTGTTATAATATGCTATTCAAGGATCATTGGCATGTGATCTTCTTCAGGTCTTCATTTGTTTATGTTTTGCTGCTTTGCTCTGAGTATTGCTGTTCATAGACCACATTTTCTTGCTTTGCTTAAACTGATCATTAATCCCCAGGGCACTGGGATCAACCTTTGACTGTCTTCCCCTTACATCAGCTGTCCAAAGTTTTCCAGTATTTTGTCAATGAGATCTTTCTCTGTAAATGTTCATCTTGGCTATTTCCAATCCCTGTTGCCATGGAATCCATCAATGCTTGTCCTGGGGGGGCCTTGTAAAGTGTGCATCATCATCATCTGACCGCCCAGTTGATCTTAATTACTAGTTCCCTTGAGTAGAACACTTTTGACCCTGCTGTGCTCTCCTGATTTTTTTTTTTTTTTGTGTGTGTGAGAAAGCCAGTGTTTGGCAAAGGAAAAGATATTTTTTTCTGTTTATGACCTGCTGCCCTCCACGAGCGAATCGCAAAAACAAAAAAGACAGCAAATGCACTCGATAACAAAACAACACATTATAAATGATTATGTGATCAGGAAGAAGTAAATGTCTATAAAAACAAATACTTGGGTGACAGTTATAACTTTGGGGGAAAAAAATATAATATATTATCTCTAACTGTGCATGCTATGTCTTGTATATAATGTATTCTCTGTTCACTTAAGTAACTGCATTTGTAACCATGTATTATTTATCATCTTAACTCTATGCCAGGACATACTTGAAAACGAGCGGTAACTCTCAATGTATTACTTCCTGGTAAAACATTTTATAAATAAATAAAAGGCCTCCTAACTTTATTTGTTATAATACTTAGAGGCCATCTTCACCTCTATGTCTGTGTACTTCACATACACGCCTGCATATAAAATTTGACCGCCTAACGCATATTTTTGCAAGAGAAACTGTTATCTGTCTTAGGCACCTCTTACATGTGCAGTGTGTGGTATGATTTGATTTGTCTTATTGCAACAAGGCCAAATATGTACCTTCATGTACCTATGTGATTATTAAAAATTAGGATATCATGTGGCATCTATTCTGAATAAAGTCCTCCAACTAAGTGGTGACCTGTGTATCACAGAGAGAGGTGACAAACAAGTGATCATTCAAGACTGTTACGGTTTTGTGAGTGAAATATTTATGTAATTAATCTATTGTCATCATACTCTGTTGCGCTATGTCTATTTCTCTCCCCTTTTTTTTATATAACCTTGGATGTGAGTGCATCCTGACTCTTTATTATTTTGTTTATTTTGTTACCAACATATACTGCAGTGCATTTCAATTAGCAAATAATATCACTGATATTAAAGCAGTATACAATGATATCACTATTATTCACTACCATGTACTGTATTTAGAAACGTTAACACTATTCAAAGGGGGCTATGTTCTAAGGCAAAATTGATGGAAATAATGTTGTTTTCATTTTGCACCTCCATGTGTCAACATACTGTACGAGCATCAGTTTTGTGCTACGTGTGGCAGCTTGCGATTTGGGGAGTGTAAAAAGGAGGTGTTGCATGATGCACATATTGTGATGAAATGTGTAACATTTTGCAGCTCTGTCACTTTTTCCCCCTTTCAGTCTGTATGAACCAGTCTGCCACTGAGGCGTTAGTTTATGGCTTCTAACAATTTGTACCACGTGTAACAAACATTTGCTTATGTTGGACAGAAGTGTGCTTTTAAAACATTCTGCTGTGTGTCAAAATACACTTTCTCTGCTCCCAAATTGCCTTGGGACATAGACCCCAGAATATTAAGGCTCTCAATCTAAGAGCTTGAAAACACCACTCAAACCCAAAGACCTATTCAGAGTGTGTGCGTATATATGTATATCTCAGTACCCCACGTGCTACCAAAGCTCTGGTAAGGGATATCCGTGCTTGGTCGGCATGAACTGCTATTGACCTGAATGGCAAGTAACACCTTTCAAGTTCCGATATCTCTTGGAGCTTCGTGGATCGGGGGCACAGCAGGCAAGGAACACCTGGCTGTTACATTTGTCACCACACAGATTCTAAGAAGTAGGAGTTTTTATCAGTTCATTGTGTTTATTTGCAGGGTGTAACTGCCACGTTTGCATTGCCAGAAAGCGGCTCATCACTTGCTCTGCGGGCCTTAGGATGGGGATCTCTCTATGCGTGGTGTGGAGTGGGACTAATCAGCTTTGCCGTCTGGAAAGCACTTGGTGTACATAATGTGAGTACATGAAATTAATGCTATGCACAACTTGACATTCCATGACCAGCAACTTCTGGAATTTGAGACAGAGGAACTTGTGGGTGAAATTAGGGTGTTCCTTTATTCAATAACAATTTTATTTCCATGTGTACAATAACTGGTTTTATGACAAGGAAGCACTACAATCAATCTAACAAATAAGTGCACTCCAAAAGAAGTGCAACCCATAGGAAAAGAAGAAATATATAAAATAATCTTATGCTAGATTGCTGCTTATTAAGGTGGCTGGTCTCAGCATTTTGGAGGTTAGTGGCCCCTCCCCCCAGGGTTTAAGCTCGTCCCTCCCCACTTTCTAAGTTGGCAGGTCTTTTTCATGTTACTCGGTTTCGACAGATCCAATGTGGTCATTCTCCCTCCAAATAGAGGTCAATGAGAATTTTAATCAGGTAGTGTTAGGACCTGCTAATGGTCATGCCTTGATGTGGCTTGCAGGCTTAGAAAACTTTGGCCAAAGGGTTTAAGTAAATGACAATTTTTCAAGAGAATATGTAAGTCTTTCACTGTGTATTTTTGTCATATTGGATGTAGCATCAGGCTTTTCTGTCTATTGTTGTTAAGTGGTAACAGCTAGCAAATTTTGGGAGAGATTAACTCACATTTTATATAAGAACATAACGCTTTATGACAGATAGATATTACAACAGTATTATATTATCATGTGTTTCTCTCCCACTATATTCTGGAGCAAGAATGATGCATCAGTGAGATGAGACCATCTCACTGATGCATCATTCTTGCTCCAGAATATAGTGGGAGAGAAACAAATGATAATATAATACTGTTGTAATATCTATAAAACATATTTAACCGGTGTCTACTCGCAAATAAAATCAAAACAAGCCCCTAGCACAGAATGCTACTGTTGTGCGCTTTCACCCATTGTGACGCCACTAAGAAAGATAATAACTTATTTCACATAGCGCTTTTTCTCGCAATGGGACTCAAAGCGCAGCACAATTACAATATAGTGCACGGTATGCAGCACATAGAATTTTTTTTTACAGCTATTCACTCAGAATTATAGATTAATCTTTGTAACAGTTGTGATTACACAGACCAAATGAGGCCAAACACTTCATGTTTATGAGGTTGCAAAGGACAGATATCCATTTATCACTCAAACTTGAGAGTAGGCCGGTCAAAAATAGTCTCTTTATATGCCGCAAACTTGCCTAAACCTATTGATATTACTAACCTTATCTGAAATATTGTGTTTTACTGATAAAGGACTTCAATCAAAATTGATAAAACAAAAGGAAAAAAAATAGGCATACAGTGAAATTAAACACAAAGCATAAACCTCAGATCATGCTAGAGATGGCGACAAAGCTTGTCGCCAAGCACAAAAAGTGAACGGGAGAGACTAATGTTAAGGAGAAGGAACTACCAAACAGGGAAAAACATGAACGGAAAAGGAAGGGAGGGCGTAACCGAGGTGGGAGAGAGAGGAGAAAGAGGGAGTGCGACCAATACAGGGTTGCAACGTTTCGGGGGTTAGGCATTTCTTCTGGCCCATTCCCACGGACCTAGTCTCGGTTGTACTTCCCTTCAATTATCCAAATGGCAAGTCTCCACCGCCCCTATAATAAAAAGATTAATGGCAATATGAAAAAATCCCCCAAACCTGTAAAGTTTAAAAAAACTCAGACGGATCAAACTGGGTGTTACTGTACAGAGAGTACCCGGAGAAATATATATTAGTATGCGAAGAACAACTGGAAAACATAGCTATATGAGAAAAATTAATGTCTGAGACACTTCAACAGGAGTGGCAGCAGTGTGCACAGCAGATCTGTCATAGACAGATCTGCTGAGCCCACTACAGCCACTCCCGTTGGAGCAGTCTGTTTGCAGCAGCCCTGGGAACCTGACTGAGACTGACTACTCCCCACCACTCCCGTTGGAGTGAGTGTCTCAGGTACGAATGGGTAAATTCAATGGAAGTACCACAGATGATATGTCTGTGGGAATGAAGCAGAAGGGGCTAACCCCCGAAACGTTGGTTATCTATACTCCCCCTTTCCCCTCTCCCTTTCTTTCCTGTTTGTGTTTCCCCGTTTGGTAGTTCCTTTTCCTTCTTGGCATTAGAGTTCCTCCCCGTTCCTTTTTGTGCTTGTTGACAAGATTTGTCACCATCTCTAGCATGATCTGAGGTTTATGCTTTGTGTTTAATTGCACTGTACGCCTATATTTTCCTTTTTGTTTTATCAATTTTGATTTGAAGTCCTTTTTCAGTAAAACACTATTTCAGATATACTATTGTCACGTACGGCACCCCTGTAAGCACGTGACCTGCATATGGGACATAGGTTAATACTCAGGCTCGCAAGTGCTCCCACTTTTCACCTACGCAGAGGTCCCTCTGCAATATCGCCCCTAAAGGACAAGAATTAATACACAGCCCACAAGCTGCCCCACTCTTCACCTTAGCAATGGTCCCTCAAATGAGTCCTAAATCCGTCCCAATATACCACCGTCACGAACAGCACACAATTGAGCACGTGACTTGGCTATGCAACCAGGGTTAATACACAAGGCTACTCTAGCCAATTCACCTTTCGCCTGCACAAGGTACCTCCAATTAGTTAATATTAACTCCTTACTCAATTGCAATCATATCTATACACTGCCACCACCTGAGGTAGTTATGCAAACAAAAGATGTCAAATTAATATTTGCGAGGGCCCCAGATCCCTGTTGATGATAGAAAAAAAACTATGCATTTTAACACAAAAAAAATCTTTTGTAAGCAAATGTGCCCGAACATGTAAATATTCTCTCCAGAGCGTGCAACAGTTAATTCAGAGCCCGAAGCATTACTTATTAAATGTTTTAATATAAAAATACAGTGCTTTTATTACAGAACATACCGTTACAATAAAATGCAGAACAGTTTCTCAAAATAAAAAGGATATAACATTCAAGAAAACGCTATACATCACCATATGTTAGATGTTTTCTCCCAGAAGGGTCACTGGCAAGAGATGATCAGATATCCCATACTTGGTTCCAAATACATCTCTGTAAACGTGATTTTTTCCATAATCTTTTCCCAGACTTTAAGTAAAATTTTTCCCATCCCGACAACATAAGCCCACTCTGTCATAAATCGTCTGTGAGATCGACAGTTTTATGACAGGGAGACAAAAATGTCACATTTTCTTTGAAGCTGACAGAGTCCAGTCTGCTTATTGTTAACGACCTTCTAAACAACAGTGTCAACTTGAGTGGGCTATGCTGGATAGGCCCCCCAGCTCAACACTGAACCCTGAAGGGTCCTGGCCTGTTACAAACCTGATGATAGTGTATTTTTAAACTCAGACTGTAGCTCATTAACCCCTGAAGCACCAGATGGATTAAAATACATAATACCTCATGACATTATCATGAGAACTATGTTCCTTTTCTTCATTTATGTTGTTTTTGTATATGATCACCTTTTAGGGAGTGAGGATCCCTTTGTTTCTTACCATTGCACCACCAGTACCAGGATTGTTTCTTTAGATGCTAATATTCTCTTACCCTGGGCTGTCTACATCATATATGTGCTGATTGTCTGGCGTTTCGCTTATTGTCCATAGGGTGTTTGCTCCCTGTGCTCTATCCTTGAACCTCTTCCCTTCCGTTTACCACAGCAAACGCAGTTACATGATCGCTAGTGCTGGATCCGCTCAGCACAGATGAAGTAATAATGATTGCCACCCGAATAGACCATTGGGTGTTAATGCAAAGCCTGTACGTTTGGAGCAAATATAAAAACTTTTAGGTCAAACATTTCAAACAAATAATTTGACATTAGAGTTTATTCATTGCCAACGTGAGTTTTTCGTGTACCTGCTAGAATGCCCATGTGGGTTGCAATATGCAGGGAGGACATCACGGTGCCTTGCAAGACTTACCTGTGAGCATATTCAAAATGTACATGTAGGTTTAACTACTCCATGTATCAAAGCAATTTAAGTTGGTACACAACGCTGACCCTGCAGGCTAAAATATATTGGTTTTGAAGGGAGGCGATAGGTTGAATGCTGCAAGAGGGAGACATTTTGGATTTATACTTAAAGATCCTATCTCTATCTGGTCTGAACACGTTTCCATCAGCTGGGGGGCGGTGTCGGTCATATGATCACTTGAGCAGCAATCGTGTGACTGGAAATGCTGGTGGTCGGTGACCATGTGGCACTGTAAAGGCAAAAAACAGCCCCATGACTTGATATACTACACTATATGCTTCTTTTTGGGGGACACATGCATTAAGCGCCAGTATGCGTTCTCACCCATTTTGGGGGAACTCCCATTCGAGTCAACATTTGTGAACGCCGGAATAGGTGTGACAGCCCATATTGGTGCAACATGCATGAGCCCCACAGAGGTTTTTTTTGTTTTGTTTTGTTTTAAAACCTAACTCTCAATCTGTGCTGTATTTTGGATTTGCTTTTCCAAAGAGGATCTTGGGACACTTCAACTCTTGTTTGCAGCATGAGGTTGATAGGTTGTTGTATATATTAATTTCACTTGACACCTCCTATAACGTCACACAAGAAAATTTGATTATTTATTTTTGCTTGTTTTTTAAGCATTGAATAAGATTCAGTCTCTGTAGCAGCAAAGGCCCTTTTCAGTTTATTTATTTATTTATAAAATATTTTACCTGTAAGTAATACATTGAGAGTTACCGCTCGTTTTCAAGTATGTCCTGGGCACAGAGTAAAACAAATAGTACATGGTTACAAGTACAGTTACATAAATGAACAGGGTATACATTATATACAAGACATTGCGTGCACAGTTAGAGAAGATGTATATTATGAGCGTATGAAACAGTTACAGACCAGATTAAAATGTGAGACAGCCTTAGATTTGAAAGAACTTAAACTGGTGAACTGGAAAACGTATGCTGTGTCAGTGATCTGCATTATTTGCATCAATTAATTTACAAGATTTCCTATGCAAATTATAGTAAGTTGAAGGGAACAGCCAGACATTTTATTATTTGCAATACATTTTTTTCAGTACACTGCCTGTGGGGATATCTGAGCTTTGAGGTGAAATGTGTTGCTGTCACCTACAGGAGGGAAGGGGTTATTTCAGTTAAAATAAAAATGTTTTCGTACATCAGCTATGTATGTATGCATGCAAATATATTTTTTATTTGTGTCACCCAACCATACAAGCTATGAAATGTTTTACAGAACAGACATTAGATAACAGGAATGATGTTGCAGTACATTAAACAGAAATGTGAGCATTAGGAAACCAGATTCCCGCATCTAAACGAGCCATTCATTTCAGACATATGAAATATTGGGTAACATTTACTAGCTGTGCAGAGCTGTAGGGCACCTTGCAGCAGGGGTTCGGAAACTGCGGGGCGCGGCGGTTGCAGAGGCCCCGCGCTCTTCCCCGAGGCATTTAAATGAAATGCCGGGGGACTGTGCATGGCCTCTGCAACTTCACTTACCGTGACTCAGTCGGCTTCGGCAACGCGGCGGCATTTGACGCTTCAGACCAGGTAAGGGGGGCGCAGGCAGGGGGTGCAAGGCAAAAAGTTTGCGCACCCCTGCCTTACAGCACATTCACTACAGTGGGCCTTAAGGTGCTCAGCAGCTTAACAGCACTTCAGAAATATTGGCCATGGTGCTTATATAGCTTGTAACAGTTTTTCAGGAAGGTACATGTATTTGAAGATGGCCTTATACTTCAGAGCTGTAGATATGCTTTATTAACAAGGTAGACATGCACCAAAGTAAACATCAAGACAATTAAGTTGTCCTAAAGATCTTAAACTCTCTAAAATACTTTTAGTACTGTACATCATTTTCCCTTTCAGTGTTCATGGCGGTGATACTTATGAGTAGCTCGGTCGATCAGTCTTGAGTAGGACAGAAAAAAAACTTCTACAGGTGTGCTATAAAAGCCTCCTCCTCTCACCTCTAGTCGGTCTTTTTTCTGTTCTCAGTAGAGTAGGAATTCTCCCCGCTCTCTCTATCCTCCGTCGATGCTCTGGTGTCCTGTCGAGGCATCTATCCAGAGGCCCCAGGAACGACCAGGGCGGACAGGAGAGACGCTTCTGAGTGCAGCCGGGGACAGACACTATGAAGAGATGCGCATGCGCCGTAGCAATTGGAGCGCGCGCAAAGGCACCAAAACGGAAACGCGACAGAACCAGGAAATACAGTGGTAAGCCTGTCAAAACCTTATGGGATACTGTAAAACACACAATCTGAGGCAATAGAATGCTGCTTGTGTGGTCTTAAGGAGAGGAGTGTATACTGCAAGCTAAGGAGCGCAATACAGCCAAGGGGTTGTTGCCAAAACTTTCTGGGTGAGTACTAGCTCAAGTTTTATTCAAATAGAGAGCAGAAGATTCATGGAACTTAATAATGTGTTTGTTTTATGTATGCAGTACCTCTGAGGAGGGAACTTTAAAGTTGTTTGTAGAGGCTGCATCAAAAAGAAAAATATTAAGATACAAGACCTGTGCTTCATGTGACAAGTCAGCTTTAGAAGGGAAGAAATTATACGAGGACTGACTTAAAGCTGCAGCAGTCCAGGCTCTAGATCAAAGGAATTCTTTTCTTCAATGGTTGAAGGACACAGTGACACAGACTGTGGAAACGGTAGTGTCACAATCAAGTAAGGGACCGTAAAAGAGGTCAAGGTCACAGACCAGTCTGGACAGAGGAGGGTACTCATCTGAGAAATCAGATATTCGGATATTGTCTGAGGGAAAATGCCTAAACTCCTCTGATCAAGAGGAAGATGCTCTGTTTGATACAGAATTAGTGTTGCCACTGATTAAAGCGGTACGAGAGACATTGGAAATGGAAGATACAGGAGAGGATTTAGTCTTTCGAGAGACACGAAAGTTAGTGTTTCCTCTCCATAAAGTACTAAAGTTATGATTGAATTAGAGTGGATACAGCCAGACAAAAATATGGTTTTGTCCAGAAAACTTTATAAAATGTACGCCTTTGGAAAGGAACATGCGAAGATGTGGGAAACCCCTCCAAAAGTGGATGCTGCGATTACCAGAATAGCAGGGAGAGTGATGCTTCCGGTTGATGCCATTAAATTTAAGGATGTAATGGACAGAAGATTGGAGAATGTCCTAAGGAAAGCAGTTGGAACAAAAGGAGCAGCCTGTAAGCCAGCGGTGGCCACGGCTTCCATATCCAGAGCTATGCGAGTCTGGGTCGCAAATATTGAAGATGCGCTGGAAAAGGGGGTTAAGAGAACATCGATCTTGAAAGTGTTGGTGGAAATAAAATTAGCCACATATTATATCGTGAAGGCATAATTTGAAGCTGTTAGTCTTACATAAAGATCCATGTATCTTCAGTGGCCGCAAGGAGAGCCATTTGGTTGAGGCCATGGATGGCAGGCGCAGCCTCAGAGAATAACTCATGCATATTACCTTTTTGAAGGAGAATTTTTGTTTGGTAAAAAATTAGACAATATTATTTCAAGGTTATCAGGAGGAAAAAGTTATTTATTTCCACGGGAGTGGAGATTCAGTTGTTCTTATTGGTCTGGATATCAGCCTGATTGGATGAATTATAGAGAGGAAAGATCATATCGACAAGGAAAACCTGTCTCAAGAAAATCTAATTGGAGAGGAGGTCAGAATAATCTTTTTCAGAGCTCCAGAAGTAGAAGAACTTCAAGAGGAAGGGCCTTCTGAAATAAGGCGAGCCCAACAGTCACCAGTAGGAGGAAGATTGGCGGCATAGAGGACTTATGGGCTCAGACGATAAAGGACAGGTGGATCCTTCAACTTATTGCCACGGGATACCACCTGGAGTTAAGGTATGTGCCAAATGCAGACCAGTACTTAATTTCATGGCCCCCAAGAAGAAGAGGCAAGAGAAGCATTGGAAAATTTATAACAAAACTGGGTTATTGTAAGGGTTTCACCTGGTGAAAGAAAAGGTGTGTACTTAACAATTTTTCTGATAAAAAAAGACCTCTGGAGCATAAAGCACGGTCTTGGATCCAAGAAAGGTCAATACATTCCTTAAAGATTCAAGATGGAGTCCTTAAGATCGGTCATTCATGCGATTCAGAAGGACGATTGGATAGACTCAATAGATCTCAAAGATGCATATCTACACATTCCCGTAGCAAGAAAGCATAAAAGATTCCTGAGATTCGTTGTAAGAAAATTAACATTTCCAATACACAGCCCTGCCGTTCCCACTAGCTACATCCCCCAGGACATTCACAAAGGTACTAATTACTCTTTTTGGCAGATGCAGGATGCAAGAGCCAGGGACAAAGATCAACTTCAGAGACATATCAAAGCAATCTTACAGCTGTTGGAGACTCACGGCTGCTAATAAATCTGGAGAAGAGCCAACTAACTCCAGTACAGTCAATACAATTCCTGGGGATGTCGTTTCAAACACAAGAAGGGATAGTCCGGCTACCACAGGAAAAGGTGAAAGATCTCACAGAGTAAAACGGTTTAGAAAAACAAGAGAGGTATCCGTCAGAGATTGTATGTGCTTACAGCGCAACTTCCTAGATTGTTGCAATGGAGATGCAAAGGAATTGCAACACGAGATCAGACTGTATCAAGATGCCAGAGCAAAACTATGATGGTAGGAGCAACAAAGAAACCTGGAAACAAGGGTTTCACTATCATTCACCACTACTCTGGTTATTATGACAGACGCAAGTATGTCAGGCTGGGCGCTCACCTAGACGACAGGACAGCACAAGGGAATTGGTCAGCCAATAAAAGACATACCAGACCTACAGGTGCGAGGAGGAGCATTTAGTAGCGCACCTGTAGAAGTTTTTTTTAGTTCTGTCCTACTCAAACCTAATGGGTGGAGTTACCCATACGTATCACCGCCATTAACTTATTCTGGTAAGGAATACATTTTCTATAGTCTATTGAAAGAATATACTGTGATTATGTTGGCGGGGAAGGAGAAAGTTGTGAGGTTAGGTTTTTATGTACTGTTTATTTAGGATTTTGAATATAAGAGATTGGGTACCGAGTTGAAAGTGCAGTAATATCTCTTAATACATTGGTAAACTACAATTTCTACATCCTACCTCTCTCTTCTCTAAGGAACAGCTGTATAACAATAAGATAAATTAGCTGTCACGTGATGAGAGCAACAACGCTGATATTGCAAAGAAACAGAATGTTTCATTCATAGTTCCCTGAATCCTGTGTGTGCAAATCTCTAATCGCATGAGAGGTGGGTCCTGTAACCTTAATCATTTATGGAACATAAATCAGTCACAAAGATGCTTGAGGGCCAATTTTTGGTTTGATTGTATTAAACCCAATTTTTAAAAACATTTACCCCATTAACTATATTGTACAACATTTATTGCACGGGAAACAAGGATCTAAAATGGTATTTTAAACCTTAGGGGGGATGAAAGATACTGGAGCCATGTGATCACTCGGGGTAGTAATCACATGGACGCGAGCAGACCCCAGTGACATGAGTGGAAGTGGTGGGGACTCCGCTTCCATTTCGATAGTATTCACTGCTCCAATGGAGCGGAGAATGCGTTCTCCTGACAGAAAACGAGTATTCCTAGCATGACTTAATCTGAAGCTCATAGGGGGCCCCCTGTCGGTCTTCATGCCGTTTTAGGGAATGTCATAAGGACACACTAATGGTTAGAACCGCAGTCCCACTTTATAACGTATATTGGATTTGTGATAAAGTCAATGTACTCGGGCATAAAACACGTTTTTAACAATTAAAAATACAAAAATAGAAATATACCTGGCGCATGTGAAAGATAATCAATAAACAGTGATAACATATAAATTGTGGGACCATAAATATATAACCAAAAGTGGTGATGATTATCTAGAGTCCAATAAAAGGATATGATGGTATATGGAATGAATAGAGTCCTTTTCTTCAGTGATTATCAAAGATAGACTCAGTCCTCCAACCATGTGAAGAAGTTCCTCCCTGCAGCAGCTGTTTCCTATATGTTAAGACATAAACCAGGGACACAACATTGCACAGTGCAGTTTGTAAGCAAAGACGCCCTTTGATATAACTGTCCAAAAGAATGCCTACTTACTAGAGGTAGGAAGGCAGCATACAGTTGAGAGAAACTGTGCCTTGGGTCTTCTAAATCCACACCTTTTCAGGGTGCCACGAACCCCCCCCGTAACCCCCCTGGTCCGATTGGATTTGGATGGAAAAAATACATTTTTCCCAAGGTAAACTGTTTTCTGCAGATGTCTTAGAGACCTAAGCTCAAATCTCCATAATGGGGAATAAGAGAGAGGAAAGGGATTGCGCAATACGTCTGTACTTTAATAAAACATCCTAAACTAAAACAACAAGCATACTCACATTACACTTGTGAGTTAAAAACAAATTAGAAGTGCCCGGCCTGGCTACCAACTGCAAACCGTCTCTAGCAATCCTGATGACAACGCGTGCACTCCTTGCTGTTCCGGCGCACCATGATGACGTCACCAGCTCTGTGCCAAATGGATCACCTGATCGGCACTTCCTTAGGCTCCTCCCTACGCGTTTCGTGACGGGGAACGTCACTTCGTCAGGGGATTGTGGAGCCTCATCCCATGGATTTAAATAGTCCCTAGTTAACCCTTAAGGTATACCTGCACCTTAAGGGTTAACTAGGGACTAAAAGTGTAATGTGAGTATGCTTGTTGTTTTAGTTTAGAATGTTTTATTAAAGTACAGACGTATTGCGCAATCCCTTTCCTCTCTCTTATTCCCCATTATGGAGATTTGAGCTTAGGTCTCTAAGACATCTGCAGAAAACAGTTTACCTTGGGAAAAAGGTATTTTTTCCATCCAAATCCAATCGGACCAGGTGGGTCACGGGGGGTTCGTGGCACCCTGAAAAGGTGTGGATTTAGAAGACCCAAGACACAGTTTCTCTCAACTGTATGCTGCCTTCTTACCTCTAGTAAGTAGGCATTATTTGGACAGTTATATCAGAGGGCGTCTTTGCTTACAAACTGCACTGTGCAATGTTGTGTCCCTGGTTTATGTCTTAACATATAGGAAACAGCTGCTGCAGGGAGGAACTTCTTCACATGGTTGGAGGACTAAGTCTATCTTTGATTATCACTGAAGAGGATTCATTCCATATACCATCATATCCTTTTATTGGACTCTAGATAATAATCACCACTTTTGGTTATATATTTATGGTCACACAATTTATATGTTATCACTGTTTATTGATTATCTTTCACATGCGCCAGGTATATTTCTATTTTTGTATTTTTAATTGTTTTTTGGGCATTATTTGAGATTTTAGCCACATTAGATCACCAGGCTGCTTTTTGTGCACTGCACTTATTATCAGGTCTAACGCTTGTTTTAGTACACTTGTTTTTTATTACGTTTTTAACAGTTGTATAAAAAAATATGACTTACAAGCTTTACAAATTAAAGCAAGAAAGCCAAAGATGGGAAGCCACAAAAGCAAATGTAATAGAATATATAGTACATATGGTTTTCATTGAAGGGCTCTCATACCCAACGGAGAAATGAATGCAGTAATAGTTACAAACCTGCAGCAACCATGATTTCTAAACAGTAGAAAAATCACCATTTCAGACCAGCAAAAACTGTATTTCTTCAATCGTACTCAAAGCCAGAAAATGACTAGAGCAAATCAATATATGTTTGGCAGTTGGGTCTGTGCTCAATCTCTAGTGAAGCATTAAAGTCTGCTTTTAAAGAATAATCCCCATTACTCGACATTGTATGTATGGATTCTGTTCAATACAAGGATGTTAGTGTTCCAATATGAGGTGTGTGTGTGTGTATATATATATATATATATATATATATATATATATAGTTATACGTTACCGTTCCAAGGATAGGTAAACAAGAGACAGCACTCAATGTTGAAAATCAAAGTGTATTAGTGAAAGCAAAAATACATCCAGAAACCCAACGTTTCGGTCCTCTGTAGGACCGAAACGTTGGGTTTCTGGATGTATTTTTGCTTTCACTAATACACTTTGATTTTCAACATTGAGTGCTGTCTCTTGTTTACCTATCCTTGGAACGGTAACGTATAACTACATTCTCTATATGGGACGTGCACCTGTGGCTTATATATATATATATATATATATATATATATATATATATATATATATATATATATATATATATATATATATATATATATATATATATATATATATATATATATATATATATATTGGTTGACAAATCACCAAAAAATCTACTCGCCACACAAAAAAATCTACTCGCCACCTAGTACCAAACGTGTGCTGCTTGGGCCAATATTTACTCGCCCGGGGGTTAAATCCACTCGCCCGGGGCGAGCAAATGTATAGGTTTGTCGAACACTGTATATATATATATATATATATATATATATATATATATATAGTATGTATTATATACATACATACACTATTTTTTTTTCTTGCGCCCCTTGCTTTTATATGTGATCCTGTGTTTCGTTATTGCTCAGATGAGCAGGGTTTTGTATTTGTTTTTCAAAGTGTTGGCAGTCCCTGGGACTGAATAAACCAGGGAGAAGCCTGCTTAAAGGAACACTGCACGACGTCTCCTGACTTTACTCACCCTAAAAGACCATGTCCCTTGTCTTCCTATTGGCCCACGTGACTCGGGCGCTTGAAACTGTGCAGAGATACCAGCACCCCCTGTGGAGGTAAGTATCTTGGGAAGCAGGGGGTCCCTGGAGCTGAAATCAACGCGTTTCGGCTCTGGAAACCGCCTGCTTCTAACGTAAAAAAAAAAATATACAACAGTGTCACCTGGAGTGCTCCTTCGAAGCGCACAAAATAAATGGTCACAGCAAGTAGTCCGACAGCCATGTCAGCCACCTTGGAACGTATCCGGTTATTGAGAATAGCCCAGTTTCTAGCAGCCATCTTGTTCTATATTAGGTCACGAGCAATGTTGGAGGCCTGTCACAGACCAATTATTTGCCCTGGCTTTGATAAAGGATAATACCAGGTTTTTGTTTACAAAAAAGGAAATGTCAAATGTTATGGAAAGGGAGAATTGCACCTTTAAGAACCTTAAATATTTAGTCACCATGTCAGAAATGTGCTGAAGGATAATTTTCCTGCAGACTAGACTAGTCCATTTTCCTGCAGACTACAGCTGGTGGCAAGGGAACATTTTTGTTATTACTGCAGCAGAGATATTTCCGTGGGCTTGAATAACATTAGGGCCATTCGTTCCCTGTGTCCTACAGTACTTAAGTTCGGTTTAAAAATTACCGTGGAAAATATCTAATTACAGATAACTTCAGGCATGAAAACAAATATGTCAAGAGAAGCATGTTTACTAAAGATGACAAGCAAGTGTTTATGTGGATGTCATGCTTCCTACCAGAAATAGATGTGACGGTCTGCTGATTGTATGGGTAAATTGTTTGCCTTGTAAGTTTGTCAGATATGTATAAACGGTCACATGCGTGCGCGCACACACTTTCTTATATAGTGTGATAGTGTGTATGGTGCAATACATAGAATTTTGCAGGCACAGTGCGTTCCTTTCCCAAAGAGCTGACCATCTAATGCTAGTGGCCGTTACAAAGGGAGATAAAGTGACACGGACATTTGAACCGGTGTCACCCGCTTCAAAGGCAGCGTTCAGACACAAACAAACAAAATACAGTATGCATTTATATCACTGGAATTGTAAAATTAACCTCAGCAGACGCACTAAATCATCAAATTTCCCTACATTTTCACTGTTTACTTAGAAATAAATATTATGCAGTGCAAAGATAAAATAACAATATCTTTTACTTACTATAACAATGTTAGTGCATAGTAATACAGCACAGGTAAACGGCAAAGACTTTAAAATCACTGTGTACCTGCATGTGCTGCAAACGTAGTGGTACTTTTTACCCCTTGTACTGGGGTGGCCAACTCCAGTCCTCAAGAGCCACCAACAGGTCAAGTTTTCAGGATATCCCTGCTTCAGCACAGGTGAGTCAGGCAGTATGACTGAGCCATTAATTGTGCTATCTGTGCTGAAGCAGGGATAGCTGAAATCTTGACCTGTTGGTGGCCCTCGAGGACTGGAGTTGGCCACCCCTGATTTAGTACCATCGGGCCATGTAACAGCAATCCCTACAGTGCTTTGATTTGATTGCAACTCTTCAATTGCTACGTGGGACTGGGCTGCTCTAAGATTACATGTGCAATTACACTAGTGATTGCCTTACAAGCCAGCCAAGGGAAAGGGCAAATGTTTTGAGATTTCCACTCCTGTGAACCACTTGAGATTTAAAAGAAAAGCAACAACACGCTCATGTTTTATGATCGCCTGGTTCCACGGCTAATCCGTGTCATTCATTACAAGCGTGTCAGCATCTTATTCCCTGCAGTCTGACATGAAAGTGGCCAAGAAAGAGACCATCCCCCTTTTTTGGATCGCATGATGCTGATGCCACTGTCCTCTACTTCAAAGACATAATCACCAGTTCCCACAGGAGCTGCTTGCAAGGCATTTTCCACCAGCGCAAGGACCAAAATAGAAACCCTAATGGAATATGGAGCTGTTTCTTTTCCCTCTCTATTAAAGTCAGACACGAGAAATGGAACATATTCCGGGGAGAAACTTTGGCTTCAGCTAAACTAGTGGATCTTCTGTTTAAAGTATAATTGGTATATTGTTTTTAAGTAACATTTCTCCTTGGAATTGTGTAATTTAATGAATAAAATAAAAATTAAGCAGTAACATCATTACTTTCTATGTGAAAATCTTCAAAAAAACAAAACATTTGTGTCAACATATTAGAAAGGAAGAGCCGTGGAACACATTACACTTACAACTGTTGCCTGCCATTTTCTTTGCCACGCAGGGATTGGTGTAACCTGGCCCTCCATTGTGTCAGATATTTTGTAGAGAATCCATATGTAGAAGAGCTAAAAAAAAACTCAATGCACTTACAACTATTGTCTTTCACTTTCCCTGTAAAGCACAAGAAGGCCCTCACTCTTGGCAGCCTCATCCTGCCCTACCTTCTAAAACACATTTGGAATGAATGATATGCTTGTTTTCTTTACATTTGTTTTTCTGTACTGTACAGTACTTTTCTAAAGTAGAGTAATTGTTGATTCTCTTTCCTGCTTGAAGGCCCATGTTCTGCTCTTCAATGTGAGAGGTTAACTAGTTTTTAAAAAATACAACAAAAAGGGAAGTGCTGAAAGCGCTACTGCTTACATACAATATGGGTGGTGACCACTAGTGACTAAATATAATCAAAAAGTGTACAGAGTACTTATACATATAAGCAAGGCTGCCTGATAAAAAACTGACTGAGCAAGATCAGGGAAACATACATATAACAAATACAAACCGGCGCCTCAAAAAAGTTCCATAAATGCAAATATAAGGTAATATGAAAACCTTATTACAGAAATCAAATCTGGAACATCCGGATCCATTTCAATAATCCACGAAAAAGTTTCCTCAGGAAATGTGGCATTAAACACAAGGGACAATCATAGTGTGTACTGCTGCATAAACATAACAACAAACAACTAAGACAGGACAAGACTAACACACTAACAAACAATGAACAATCAAAACACTGCTGAAATAAACAGTTAAGCTAATTTATTAAAATATAAAAGAGACAATGTCTGTCTAAAAATACATGAGTTGTGTCGCGCTGCTAGTCTGGTTTAAAGAAACCAGAATGTCACTGAGAGCTGCTGGGCTGTTTTGCGCAGTGCCTAAAAGGTTGTGCGCGCGTCTCTCACAATCAGCTGTAACCTCTGACCCTACGGGTTACACTTCCTTAGGGGTAGAACCTAAAAACAGCCCAGCAGCTCTCAGGGAAATTCTCCCCCAACGTCTGCTCCTGCACTTGAGCTCGGTACACGGAGCACACAGACTGCATCGGATCGCCTACACAGACGTTCCCCTGCAGCGGAGGAGCCATTGGGAGTCATCTGCCACTGTTTTGATGTGCCTATTTAACTCCTATCTTGTTGTGAGTATGATTCTGGTTTTCGTAAACTGGACAAGCAGCGCGACACAACACATGTTTTTAGACAGACATTGTCTCTTTTCTTATATTTTAATAACTTATTTTAACTGTTTATTTCAGCAGTGTTTTGATTGTTCATTGTTTGTTAGTGTGTTCATTGTCCTGTCTTAATTGTTTGTTATGTTGTTTATGCAGCAGTACACACTATGATTGTCCCTTTTGTTTAATTCCACATGTCCTGAGGAAACATCGTCATGGATTATTCAAGTGGATCCGGATGTTCCAGATTGGATTTCTATAACAAGGTTTTCATATTACATTATATTTGCATTTTTGGACTTTTTTGAGGTGCCGGTTTGTATTTGTTATATGTAGTTTAAAAAAAATGTGTGTTTTTTTTTTTAAGCTGATGAACATGGTTTAAATCCCTGTGACATTGGCAAGTTATTGTATCAACTTTTTGTCCCAGGCACCAAAACTTAGATTACAAAAACACTTTTGTCTGTTAAAAATGTATGCATAGTGCTGCTTACACTGTTATTTCAAATAATATTATGCACATGTTGAATACCAGTACTTGAAACATTTTTCTTTTCATTGTGATGTCTTAGAAGATTGTAGTAGTTTTGTTAATGTAGTAGCTTGATTTCTGAATCTTAAAGTGTATGTTAAAATATATATTCTTCGTTTATTTTTTATCTTGTACATTTACCTTCCTGTCAGTGCCTTGATAAGGGAGTTAAAGGTA
This sequence comes from Ascaphus truei, assembly GCF_040206685.1. Taxonomy (NCBI): domain Eukaryota; kingdom Metazoa; phylum Chordata; class Amphibia; order Anura; family Ascaphidae; genus Ascaphus; species Ascaphus truei. The sequence continues at coordinate 231,082,913 of NC_134486.1, read as the reverse complement.
GGAGTCAAAATCTCCAAGGTAGAATTGGGCGCGAATAATCTCAAGGCAAGAGTAAAGGTAGATTTCCTCACAAACATAAGTGACTCAGTAGCATTTAGGACAGATAAAGTCTCTCCTAAGCCTATTTGGAGTCCTCGTGCTGCCTCAAGACTCGGAGTCCCTCCGATTGCCCTACGCGTTTCACTGCAGTATCGCAGCTTCCTCAGGGTATTTTCTTGCTATGAGTCAAAACCTAAACCTTTTATACTGTTCCAGCCTGTAATATGATTTCAATTCAGGCACTGTTATGAGTGTGCAATAACTGTTGGGCCATATTGTAGATATGATCTCTGGAGTGGGGGGTTAACAGGAATATTTACATTATCCCGAGTACTGGCCGGGGAATTCTGTAATCTGCACAATCGCACAGTTGTTGAACTTTAACGTGTGTGCCTTTCTTTTAGTCTCACTACTGTACTGTGTTACTGTTTTGCATATCTTCCGAAGCCTCGCACAGTTATTCTTTTTCATGGCTTCTTTGCCTTGATCAACAACAGCGCGTGGTCTGTTCTGTTGGGGATGTTACTTTCATTTGGTTAGCCAAAAAGTGGAATCCCACACAGGGAATTTTAGAAAGTGAGGAAAAAGGCATGTGTTTGAAATTAAAAAGTCAGCTGCACCCCTCCTTCCCCATGGATTGTATGTATATCAGTGGTACTTCTAAGAGCTATTTTAACCTGGATAGGGAGTATCTATGCCAATAACTCAAGCCAGTCAGAGTCCTACATTAATCACCATTCCTGGCCAGAGACACACATTATGGCAACAGAACATGATCTTACGCGAATGACCTTTTTGTTCAATGAGCATGTTCCAGATCATTGAGATGATTCAAGGAACAGTTTACATTTTGGAGGGTTTGCATCAAAAGCTTTATGGGAAAATACTTAAGTATCTCATTACATGCTTCCTGGGGAAAAAATAAATGCCGGGTGAATGAGAGCAATACGATACATGATGTCAAATAACTCTGCTATTACTATGGCACATTGAGCGCAATTTCCAAAAAGAAACGCTATGCTAAACCAATCTTTGAAATTTGAGGAGAGGTAGACCAATATTGTCCTAACCGTCTCCTCATGGGACATCACACACACCATATTTTAGGAATAAGGAATGAATTGCCAGGCATGTGCATGCAATTACATTATATATGAGAGTTTTTGGTTACATGGTTTTTCCCAAATGTAAGGCCTTGCTTCCCTCTGAGAAAAATATAATCACTGAAAAGGTAGCAGATATATTGCACAGCCTCAAAAGCAGAGGTGGTTGAGAGGAAAACAGAAAGGGGAGAAGGAATGATGTAGCGGTCTGGATTATATGTACATGTATGGCAGTAAAAGCGTTCTAATCCTTAGCGCACCCCTTTGTGGATCTGGGCCAAAGAATGGTGCCGGGCTCCCCACCATCAGTCAGACGGTCTTAGCATATAGGAAACAGAGCAGAGTAGCAATGGCAAGGCACATAGTGTGCATTATGTGAAGGCAGGATGGATAGAAAAGTCACTAACCTCTGGCAATGGTTATCAGACCTATTTCTCCCAGTTCAAAGATGGCATCCCTAACACTAGAAAATAGAGCAGAGCAGCACAGCAGGCTGGGAGGAAATGAATATAAGGGGGTTTAAATAAACCATATGAATGGGATAAGTACTAAGGTGCCAGAAAAGTACCGGGAGTCAAATATATTCACAGGCTTTTATAGCGTGTAGGCAAAATGCACAGCCTTGCGGGGCTTAACGTCTTCATCTGATGTCAGCTGCTACATATTTACAGTCTACTTTGGGATGTGTGAAGAGCAGGCCTCTCTCGGGGTATTGCTGCCCTGCATTTGAACCAGTCAGGTTGCTGGAGTTTTATTAGAGCAATCTTTACAGTGTGCACCAGATCCTCTGGCTAAGACCTTTTTAATGGTCCCTTAAAGCCTCAGTGCAATATTGCACCATGTATTGGAGTTTCAATAAAGTGAAGCAATCCATCGTATAACCGTTATTTCATAACGGAGGGTGTGTAAATGCATTGGGGAAAAAACTGACAAGCAGAAACTAAATGTCAGAGTACACTATATTTTGCTGTGGCTTGAAGGCTAGCGAGTGTCTTCTGCTTAGCGGTGGAACAATTGTAGTTGCAATCATCAGAAAATATTTTTAGAAACTTAAAATGTCATATATAATTCTCCCCCTCCAGCCCGCCCCACGAAAAAAAAGTTATTTCATTAATAATTTCCCCAAAACAGAGAGTGAAGAATTTTGCATTAAAGTATGTGATCAGGATGAAAAGGACTACGTAAGGAGAATCTATACGCAAAAATAATTGTGGTTATGGAAATGGGAGAGGAGATTTGCGATGCATTCAAGGCCCCGCTGGAAATCGAGGGGTTAAACGGTTGGAAATGTTGTGACGTAGCCTGTGTGTTGCAATCTTTACTATCATTTATGTGGAGGGGGAAAAGCTTATGTGCATCTGGCAGTTTCTTAAAATTCAGCTGCTAGGCTGTAGTTTTGCCTCTGGAAGCAAAACCCATGGAGTGTTATTCTTTCCAGGCTCGTGTTACAAACTGCTTACGTTGACATCACTATCAGAGTGCACTGGCCGGATGGAGGGATGTGCAGTATATCACATCTGTGTTGCATGTTAGATGTAAATTGCTGAATAGTAAGTAGAAAGCCTGTAGTGTCCTGTCATTGATGGGATCTGGCGAAAATGACACCTGTGCTATAAACTAATGAAATCTAAGGCTGCGTCCACGCTGCCGCTGAGCGCGCTTGACGCGTTTAGTTCATTGAATCTGCACGGTCACGCTCATACGGTGCGCTCGTGCACGTACGCTCTCCCATGCTCGGCGCTTGGAGAGACAAAGAAAATTGATTTTGAAGCGCGCTCAGCAGCAGTCAATGCACACAGAAATAGCCGCGATCCACACCCCAAGCTCGCGTTTGCAAAATTATGCAGAACAGCCGGCGCTCATGCTTGGAGAGTTGGTGACATCACCGCTCTCAAGCATGAGCGCGGTCAGTGTGGCCGCAGCCTATGGCCCAGGCCATGGTACCTTCGCCCGCGCGGAGGCTCTTAAGTCACCCGCGTGAAGCGAGTGCTTTCCCTGTCCATGGTGGGGGGGCGTGCCTGGGGGCATCACGGAGCTGGTTCGCCCTCATTGGGCGAACCGCTTGCGTGACCTGCATGTCACGCCAAGAAATCAGTTGACACTGATTTCTTGCGCAACGCTCGCCCCCTCCTGCCTCCGCCCGCATGCGCGGTCTATGGGCGCGATCAATGCCTTAAGGCAAACTGATCACGCCCTGTGCGGACGTTTCCACGCGGTCTCTCACACCATGGACTCGGTCTAAGACATTGACATTGCTAATTCAGTTAGTATAGACATTTTAGGATTAAAAAGTCCAGAAAATATTAAGTATGAAATGGCAATTCCTACTGTACATTACTTTACTTTATAGAACAGGTGTACTATTGGTTCTACAGGAGGCTATTTTTAGTAGGTTATTAGACTAGCATGGAAACTTTTTATAGGTATTTAAAGCAGGAGCCTATATGAGTTCAACTCCTTGTTAGTATCTTGCCCCCTGAGCATGTCCTGCACGTGTTTTTAAATGTATATTTTGGTGTTAAAAATAATGATTTTCTTATGCTCCAACATAACCTTTAGCCTACACCGGGCTCTGGGGGAAAGCTCTATTTTAACTTCCCAGACACTTCATATTTCACACGCTTATATCTCCTGAACAAAACATCAGATATAAAACGAGTATTGAAAAGGGCAAGAAGAGATCTCTTAAAGTAAAGATAAAATGCAAAACAATGGCAGACTGCTAATTTATAGGCTTAGCTTTTAAGATCACAAGAGTCCTTTTATTTGCCTCTAGTACAAGCTCAGGCATCTTATGATGTAACTTCCACTGCAGTAGAAGCGCTGTTCGCTAAGCGATAATTGGGAAAAGCGGGTTGCAGACCTTTCTGACACACTTAAAATACCACTTGTGGTGCATTTGCATATCTTTTTATAGTAGCACAAATGGCAAATTCTGATTCAACTTGTTAGCTTTATAAAATAATTTACCAATAAGAAAGGAATATATCACTTTGTTTAGCATGGTCCATGTTAGAGATGCTAACGAGATAACTTGATTACAATGACTTTTGTTCTATAGCAATCACAATGTGAAAATGGGGAAAATAATATTTTCTCTCGGAAGACTCTATATGTTTGGCCAGCACAAGACAAATACCAAAAGCAATGAAGCAGATCCCCAAACGAGAATCATAGCAATATATACTGTAGCAATCACAGAATTATTCTCACATGTTTAAGTTAGCACTTGCTTAATCCCTCTTTGGGGATAGTACACCATGGTATATTTGGATAACATTTGACGAACATTGCATAACTTTTATCTTGCGTCTCTGTGTCAATGTATTAAGGTCTTTGCGCCGTTATTTGCAGCGTGTCGGCAAACTTTTTAGACTATTCTTTACGTTGACACATCACCCCTTGGTCTTTTGGCTCGGAGTTTTCGTAGATGGTTAGGTAGACGTGTGTCAGACGAAGGAGCAGGATCACCAAGCATAATGCCTGGTCAGAAAGAGCAGGGAGAGAAGCTGGGGGTGTTATAGACATATTGCACTAACATTATATTGGGTAATTTGATTTCTAGGGCAATCGTGAGTCTAATTAAATGTTCAGACCAGTGAAAATATATTTTAGACAAGTTATTAACTGTATTGTTTGTGTGTTTTGTGGTCTCTGACAATGGACTGATTAAAGACCATGATATTGACTACAGAAAGCTGCTCTCGGGTGCAAAGGCCCTTAGGAAGAGTTGGTCATACAGGGGTTTGTTGATTAAACTGGGATAGTTCCAATTGGAAACAATGAAGTCATTGCAGTTTAATTAATAACCCCCATAATACCATTTATCACAGACTCTCTTAGAAGTGATCTGTGTCTCGAGTAAGTGATGTAGCCAATTAATATAGCAATGGTTCATAATGAAATATTAAATCGACAAAGGACGAGCGTAATGCTATCATAGAAGTTGAAAGGGCTAAGTGTGCTGTATGTCTAACCCTTCTGAAAATACTTACCAAAGGAGCAGAAGCTATTATTGGCATTTCTTGTGGTCAGGGAGGCACTGATGAGTTATATATTTTAAGAAGCAGTTACTGCACAAGAACGACAGACATTTTAACCCCTTCGCTGACAGCTGTGCACTACGTGGCAGGCTCCTGTGGCAGCAAAGGATTTAGTGGCCGATACCATAGATAGCAGCACAATATAGGGAATAACCCGCAAACACGTCAAATAGATCAGTTGTTTATTCCCTAATCGTAAATAGAAAAATTGCTCCGTCTTCAAAAGCATATAATACTGAACAGGGAAAATCTTTAATGTAATTATTTGTGGGGCGTTTGAGATCCATCATCTAGTTATTCTGTGTTACAGTTTTTTTTCTTTTTAATCGTAATCCGTTGGAGAGAAATGGATAGGCATATTATTCTCTAAGATTAACTTTGGATAAATTCACATGTAACATTTCCGTTCTGTAAGTGAAACACCTGGCATAGGTACTGTAATCATTTGTGGGAAAATGTTATTCTAGTAATGGTGCTCGTAAGAAAAACTAAACATATCAAATAAAACAAGAGGATCACCAGTGTCTTGTGATCACAAATAGTAACGAACATTGCTGCCCATAGTAATAAACGCCACATATTTCTGCAAAAACTAATTACTAAAGGAAGAAGACTGCAAAAGGCGCAAGTAAATATTACTGCTTTAGTGCTGAAGGGGTTAACAAATGCACAGATTTAACATTGTAGATGTAAGGCATGGTTTAATTTGAGCAACCCTGTCTTCTCTTCTTCTGTGTTTAGTTGCTAGATGATTTAAATTTGGATGAGGCAAAATGATGTAAAGTCGTTGATACCTCAAGGGCGATTCTTAACATGGAAAGGCTCGAGCCTTTTCCTAGAACTCATTCTCTTGCTGTGTGTACTGAAACTGTCGCAGACAAACACTGTTTGAGTAGCACAATAGGTTTATTAAATACCATTATCAAAGCTGCAGACTAAGTACACATGCTAATCAAAAAAAGAAAGTGCGCTAAAGAATATCTTAATATTGAATTAATCGTGACTACTATTAATAGTAACTATTCTACAATTCTAGTGAAAAAACTCATACCTAAAAAAAAAAAATACCAGTGATGGTGGTATAGAGAACTTCAAAACAACATTAAAGAAATTAAGTATTCAAGTGATCATAGACCAGTTCAAATATTCCGAAACTCTGAATTAGAACCTCCATGATGAGGCTAATCCAATATAGTGTACCAATGTCGGAGTGATCAATCGATTTGTCTTCCGTGGCTCCCGCAGCTCACAGAAAATACCCCCAACGTCCAAATTATTTATATAAGACGAGAGCAGCACAGAGCGCCTCAGCGTAAAACCATTTATAGAGAATATCAATTTCATGGGCTTACAATATCAATATTTAAAAATAGCTTATCAATATCAGTGGCGTCTCTTTCCAAATCCTGCATGTTCTCCATTATAATGGAAAGATGTAACATGACTGGAGGATTGTTAGTCCGGCTTGGCTATCTGCATATGTGACGTTATCTCCACTTCCTCTATGTGGGTCAACCTGTGGGAATTGGAACAACAGAGAATGTCTTTCCATCATAACGCAGGAGAACATGCAGGTTTCAGAAAGCAACGCCACTGAGATGGATGAGCTATTTTTAAATCTTGATATTGTAAGCACAATAAACAAGATATTGATATTCTCTGTAAATGGTTTTATGCTAAGAGGCTCTCTGCGCTTCTCTCTTTTGACCCATGGTATTGTTGGAAATAAGGGACATTTAAATTAAAGTACATTTTTATATTGAAATATCTTTACCATAGACATTAAAGGTTATGTGCCAGTAAGAAAAAAAAGTATCATTGAATAACAAACTACATTATTATTGTGCTGAAGTTTGCCTTGCTATAGGACTTTGGTTATAAAACAATAAATAAAAGGTATTAACATGATTATAATAGTGATCATTGACACCTGAAGTAGTCATTATGAAGTTACTTCATGCTGTTTTCTTCTATTAAAGATGCAACCCCATGCCACATACATTCCTGGTTCCAAAAACATTAAAAAAAACTAAAATAAGTGGCTGCTGGCCAAGGTGTAAACTAATCAAGGATGGTGACATCACTAAAATACACTTGTAATCATTCCATTGGCAGACATATTTGTCCACTACAGTGGTCTCTAAATGTTTTATCTTTCACAATTGGTGAACTGCGCAGTTCACATTCTTCTGATAAATGTATCTGTCATGCACCAGGAGTTTGCCAACCTGGTACGATATTTTTAATTAAAAATAAGCAGGGACGTTGACTGTTGCATTAAAGATTATAGCACTAAAAGGCAATAACACTGCATGCTAAGCAATTTTGTAAAAGATCACAATTGTAAGCATCTGGTCATCTCTGTTTACTGCAATGACCATATATTTAAATTCAGCAATGCCAGTTGGGTCATACTGTGAGCAGAAGCCCATACCCCCCTTATTTTCTCTAAGTAGACCGTTAATGACTGGTTTAAAAGCCACTTCAATTAACTAATCAATTTTAAACAATCGTGTCCAATAACTAAACGTATATTTAACATGTGTTTAAATGTAGAATAAAGATGTTGACCACTCCGTTCCAAGGGCACATACTGCTATGCAGGTCCAGGTGTTCTAGATCTGCTCAAGTGAAAGGGCTGTGTCAGCTTCATTATTTAATTCCTGTTTCTGTTACTTTTCCCAGCTCAAAGAATTTCGGGAGAAAATGCAATCCATATTTCCAGCTGTGCCTAAAAGCCAGGAGCAGATGTCCAATGCTGAATCCTTCAGTTGGGAAGACTTTCTGAAGTCCAAGTGATGGACAGTCCTAAACCCTGAATGGTGTTTCTCCCACAGAAAGAGCAGCTGTAGAACCTAACATCTAATCAGGAGAGACATTCCAGACTACAATCATGTACCTAACAATCACAATACCAAATGTGCTGAATATAAGTGACAAGCAAAGAGGGAGAATTCATTGTTCTGTGACTGAGCTTCAGCATTTTGACTCGACTTATAAAGGGTATCTCCAAAATAACTATCTGCCCCCAGCACTGTTCAGTATGTAGATCTTATTCTGTTGAGCGATGGCTGCTTCCTCTCTTAGAAAGATTTGAACATCACGGATAACAATGTGGGTAGAAGTGACTTGCCTTCAGATTCACTCAATTGTTATATTGGTTATAGTTTGTATTTATTGGCAGCAACTGTCCTGGTACCAAGATGTATCTGAAAATGCGATTGCGTAAGATCTTGTTGTGGTGAAATATTCTGTACATGAAAATAATGCTAAATAATAAATATATATATATTTATGGTTTTCAAAATCTTTTGAGTCACAATTAAATAAAAAAAGCTATATTCTGCAGGATACAGTATGCATTTCTGGCCAAGAGGAAAACATTTGACAAAATAAGGCACTATTTTGGCTACTGCCAAGCAACCAAGCTCAAACTAAACGGAGTTATGTTTGAGTGGGTTTTCTGGTTCTCTGCTTCCTTAACCCAGGCTGTATTAAGCTGCGTAAAACAACAGCTGAAGCTTTAGGGAGGAATTCTCATTAGAAGGAATTTTGGAAGTGAAACTGTGCTAACCAGTGCACTCATCTTCATATCCACAGTCAGAAACTGAACATCTGCAGAGTTTTGGAGAACGGTTCTTCAACTAGTTTTGCAAAGAGTCACATGATTGATCTATTGCAAATGTGATACATTTAAATACTTAAAGCATTATGCTTTAACATTGTGCAAGCATTTATAACATCTGTACCATATATATGGTAAGGTCCCACTGGGGGACCGAAACGTCGGTTTTTGTGTCTTCTATCAAATATAGAACATTTTTGATTTACTTACCTGCGTGCTGTCCCTTGATGTCGTGTTGCAACCGGTATCGTATGTATATATATATATATATATATATATAATGTGTGTATGTGTATGTGTGTATATATATATATATATAATCAAAAAATAAATAGATGATACCGTTCTGTGGCTAACGAAATGCTTTTATTTGTGCGAGCTTTCGAGATACACTGATCTCTTCTTCCGGCGATGTTACAATGAATGAAGCAAGGATAACTTGAAAACAGTGTCTCTTGGAATGTTATCTGTGCTTGTCCTTCCCCCGATGTGGATGTGTTTTATGGCTAGAGGTGTCAAAGGGTTACTGTGAAAGCAAGTGAAGAAAGAGTGTGTATGTGTATCAGTGTGAATAAAAATGAATGGAGAGCCCACAGTATATACAGTGCTTTACACAAGGTGTGTGTGGAGTGGGAGTGGATATAAATGGTGTGGGTGGGTGTGGAAATGTGAGAGCCATGAGCGCTAAAGGCCATGTCTGTACATACTGTGCTATATGTATGCACACACAGCTGTCTCTCACACATACTAATACTCCTTGTTTTTCCATCCCTATACACCAATAGGGACCACTTAGTATCCACACACACTTTTAGTTGTGCTACAAACTCTCACATTTCCACACCCACCCACACCATTTATATCCACTCCCACTCCACACACACCTTGTGTAAAGCACTGTATGTACTGTGGGCTCTCCATTCATTTTTATTCACACTGATACACATACACACTCTTTCTTCACTTGCTTTCACAGTAACCTTTTGACACCTCTAGCCATAAAACACATCCACACCGGGGGAAGGAACAGCACAGATAACATTCCAAGAGACACTGTTTTTAAGTATACCTGTTGCTTCATTCATTGTAACATGCACCCCCTTGAGAAAGGTCCTATTCCAGGACCGAAACGTCAGATTGGGTGACTTATCTTTTTTATTCAGATGCCCAATACAGTTTTTCATGATTACTGAACCGAGTGCAGTCTTTCTTTACCGGACGAGAGAATGGTAATGTTGTTTTTATATATATATATATATATATATATATATATATATATATATATATGCAACCGGTATCGTGTATATATATATATATATATATATATATATATATATATATATATATATATATATATATATATACACACACACAATACGATACCGTGTGGACGAATATCGGAGGCAGCACTCCAGAAAGTAGTCAAAAGATTTGTATTAATGAGACATCATATCCAACGTTTCGGTCCTACGTGCGGGACCTTTCTCATCACCTTGAGAAAGGTCCCGCACGTAGGACCGAAACGTTGGATATGATGTCTCATTAATACAAATCTTTTGACTACTTTCTGGAGTGCTGCCTCTGATATTCGTCCACACGGTATCGTATTGCCTATTTTGCTAAAATAGGATTTGCACCCACCATTGTTTACCCGACGGAGTGCCTTTGTTCTCATTTATCTACTATATATAGAAATATATATATATATATATATTACCTGAAGTTGCAAGTGAATTAAACCAAGTTTGTGTGATGAATTGCCCTCTGCTGCATGAGCAATTAAAATTAGCAGGAGCAGATAGTCCAAGGGCCACTACAGAGATGTCAGTGGGACATAGTTGGCCTGCAAGCGACCACTTGAAGAGTCTTGTTTTAGAGACACTAAGTGAGACCGACCTGCGGATGCTCCCTTAAAGCTGCAGTTCAGTCTTTTTTTTTTTTAATGTATTTTTTTACTTTAATAGTTTCATGTGTGCAATCTCTAATTACCTAAAGAACTGTATAGCTGCAGGTCAATTCGTTCTCCATGTATTGATAGGCGAAATTTGGTGACATAATTAGTGAAGGGATCTGTTTTTCTTCTGCTTCTGTGTCTCAGTGGAAGCTCATGAATATTCATGAGCACTCCTGCACTGACTTGTGCAGAGGGAGGGCAGGGCTGACAAAGGGGTGTGCCAGGGCTTGTGACAGGACATGAAGGGGCAGTGCCTTAGCAAATGGCTGTTAAAATAGAATACAAGAAAATTGGTCTTTCAAAGTTGTTTTTTTTAAAACAGAAAATGCTAAAAGTATTTTTTCTTACTACAGAACTGATTTATTAAAAAAAAACACACATGCAGGATATTGACTGAACTGCAGCTTTAAGTACATTCTGTCTGGACAAAATGTTTGACAGCAAGACGTATAATAACAACTCTGCATCTAAACGCTTTAGGGTCATGATACACCATTAATTGTTGGAAACCTCAGCAACAAATAACGTTTTAGGCCTTAATTACATAAGCTTTTAGGAATTTATTAGGGTAAGTAGGAAATATTGTTGTACTTGAACCATGCATTGTTTCAGTTCTCTTTTGTGTTAAAACCAGAACGCTGTAATCCAAGTGCATGCAAATGGGGTCTACATTTATTGTTTTGTGTTGTACAGTGGCGAGAAAAAGTTTGTGAACTTAATCTAAGTCCTAATAATAGATTAAAAATAACGTGATCAAACAAATGACAACAACATGATACCTTTTCAATATTTATTTTTCCACAAATGATTCAACATTCAATATCCATGTGTGTAAAAGTATGTGAACCTTTTAGATTCAGTACCTGGTGGCATCTTCTTGATCAGCAATGACTTCAACTAAGCAATTCCTGTAACTGCTGGTCAGTCTCTCACATCGGTTTTGAGTAATTTTGGCCCATTCCTCCTTGCAGAACTGCTTCAACTCAGTGACATTTGAGGGCTTCCTTGTATGGACAGCTTGCTTCAGGTCCTGCCACAACATTACGATGGGGTTTAGGTTCGGACTTTGACCAGGCCATTCTAAAATGAGGAATTTCTTCTTCTGCAGCCATTCTTTTGTAGATCTGCTTGTATGTTTAGAATCATGGTATTGCGGCATGATCCAGTTTCGCTTCAGTGCACGGTGGGATGGTCTGACATTTTCTTTTAGAATCTCCTGACACTGGGTGTGTGGTCAGGAAGCCAAGCGAGCCAGCCGCAGATAACTTGGCTCCCCAAACATCTCCCTGCTAAGCCGAGAAAAAAGCCCTAAACCAGGGGAAATTTGCAGATCAGGGTTGCCAACCGAGCTGGGACACTCTGCCCGCGGTGGACCAGGAAAACGAGTGGTCTGTGTCCGTCTGTGGGCTCCCCTCCTTCACCTCCTAAGAAAACCAAGATGGCCACCGGGACTGCGCGGCGGAGGTAACTCCCGATCCCCGAACCCCTCAAGGCAGGCAATGGTAAGGGGGATCCCGAAGGTTGCGGCACAGCTCAGTGAAACGCAATCAGAGACGGAGCGGTGACCACCCCTCTCCCTACACTTGCAACGCACCTGCACCGAGCCGGAGTCCCAAGATGGCGCCGGCCAGTGTGTGAGGGGGCTGAGAGACTCGCAAACCTGCAGGGGATTCCCCTCGTGGCACGGGAACCTGCTAGCTCCGGAGGGGAGAGGAAGACTCACCCTGGGGGAAGGAGGTGGCCAGTAAGTGCGGCCCTTCTGCAGGGAGGCGGACGGCCATCTTGGTCCACCCTATCTGCTCACAACTGCAGTTCTGAAAAGAAACAGACAGGCTGCATTTAAAAAAAAACCTGCAAAAACACAAGAACTCTCCCTTCTCCCTCCAAGTAAACCCCAACTTGAGCCCCACCATCTCCTTTAAACCGACCACTGGGCCCAGTGCACGGTCAGCCCAGATGAGACAGAGGGGTCCAAACTACAAAGGTATAAAGGCTCAACCAAAATGAAATAAATGTAAATAATGTGTGTGTAATCGGGACATTTTAAGAATGAGGGGGCTCATCTCAATTTAATATCCTTCTGTTTACATCATTTAAACACACCCAGTTCTACTTCCAGGAAAAAATTGATTGACTGACTAACAACAAATATGCCGCCCACTAAACAACCAAAAAAACAGCAGTCCAACCAGAGGCATCCCTCTTCTTCTTCAAAAGACAAAGTTCAAAAAACCAAGAAGCGTCCACCGCAGGCGGAGACGCGGATTCAGATCCAGACTCTGGAGAAGAGACGGACGCTCCGCTTACCCGCAAAGAAATGATGGTGTTTGTACAGATGCAGAGCTTCCGCCGCAGCATCAGAGAGGAGATTGCTTCCATAGGAGACCACATCGTAGTCTTGGAGGAGAAGGTGGATAACACCGCCCTTGCACAAGAGACCCAAGCGCAAGAAATCGAGGAATTACAAACCCAAGTCAAAATGATTTTCGAAAACCTGGAAGACACGGTGAATCGGTCATGGCGCAATAACCTGCGGATCAGAGGCGTCCCAGAAGAAGTGGACAACGCCCAACTGGACGCATATCTCACTCGGCTTTTCATGTCCCTGTTACCTGAAACATCGGATGAAAAACTTCAGATGGACAGAGCACATAGACCGAAAGGCCTAGACCCAACAAAGCCACGGGACGTGATCACACGCCTACACTATTTCCGTATTAAAGAGGAAATATTGAGAGCCGCTAGAACCACCCCAAAGATAGAGCAAGATAATGTTCCACTCCTCATCTTCCCGGACATGGCTCAAATCACGCTGAATAAGCGGAGAATGTTCGCGCAGATCACCAACACACTGCGGAACAATAAAATCCGTTATCGCTGGGGTTTCCCGTGCAAACTACTGTTCACTTATCAAGAAACGATGTACATTCTACTCTCACCAGAAGAAGGTGAGGAAAAACTACGATCATTGGGTCTACTCGAACCAGAGGATCCGAAGGCCTCTCAAAGACCTCGTCACTCACCTAAGGCACAACGCCAGGCATGGGTGAAAACTCCAACCTCTAGGCGAGCAAAGACCCAACCCACCTAAAAAACTAGAGCTGGTTACTTAACACAGATAGAGGATCAGACACGCACTCAGTCACATAGGTAATAGAGGTGGGGTACTTAGCTGCCGGTGCGCTGGTTCTGGGGAGCTCCTGAAGTCCCAATATGATCCAGTGTAATGAAGAAACAGGCACACGGTCTTAATCATCAAGGAGGTTTAATATGCCACAAAGACCAACGTTTCGGCAGTCTAATACTGGCAGGCAAGCCAAAACGTGGTCTGGACATAAGGTACTAATCGAGATGTGGCCCACTCCAGCAACCTACCTAAAAACTAACCAACGGTCGCGGTATCTGGAACACATCGACCAACTCGATCAAGCCACAATGACCACGACAACCTGCACATCAAGAAGTTACAGAGTTTAGTTTCTAAGTTTCTAAAGCGTGCAAGTTCCAAAACTCAGGTTATTCCCTTGTTCACTGTGAAACTGTCTCCCAAGTTACCCACAAGTTCGAGACATTCAAAGTTTGACAATCAGTTTGAACTAATCCGAACACTTAAAGGGTACCGATATACAATGTTTGTTTAAAACTGTTTTCTAGATAAAAGTGTATCCGTAATATAAGTCTTAGATCGATATGTTGTCTATAATAGAATTGGTCTCCCAAAGTTCAGTTACTAATTCTTTATTACAGACTAAAATATTAAAGATTACGTTTTAGGTAATTTTTTCCATGTTTTTCATCCCTCTCCCCCTGTAGACTACGAATGCAGAGTCTGCCAAACTATAGCTGCCAGCCAACCCTAGTCAATGCTTTTAAAATTGAGAAAGGATATGTTGATGTAAACAGTTATAACGTTCAATGCCCCCCATTCTTGCTTTTATTTCCCTGATGTGTAACATCACACACACAACCCACCCCGTACTCTTTGGGGTGAATTTGTTTTCTATTTTCGAAGGCTTAGCTCCTAAACAAAGGAGCACTGCGGCACTGGGTCACTGCACGCCCCCCTCATGTTCATTTAACCTGTGAGTGCAAGAGACTCGCACCATTGGTCCCACTATGGCTGGTCCCCCCAAACAATGTTTGGAAGCCGGGGTCCTTGGTTTACCCCTCCCCTCCCTCTATCCCTCCCCTCCTCCAAGTTTTGCAAGCATTTGTCACTACCATGTAATAATATGTATATCTCTCGTTGTATATGTTCTCATACCAGATCGTTTCCGAAGACGGATGTACCAACTCTTCAACTATATGTAAGTTATCACTCTGTTCATTTGTATTATAGAACCCTGAACCACCACCATGCCGATTAATATAATATCCCAAAACACCAAGGGCTTAAACACCCCCAGAAAGAGACGTATTGCCCTTTCGGAAGCCAAAAGACTGGCAGGAGATATAATTTTGCTACAAGAAACTCATTTGAAAAAGGAGAATCAATCACTGCTGTTCAGCAATGACTACCCTCTAGTCTACCAGTCATCAGCTCCCACGAAAAAAAATGGCGTAGCTACACTTTTCCATAAAAATCTAAACTTCAAAGTAGATAAAATTAAAAGTGATCTTGCTGGGAGAATTCTAATTATTACAGGGTCACTGGACTCCACTGATATAACAATAGTCAACAATTATGCCCCTAACGAAAATCAAGAACCAACAAATTTAATTCTCTCTGCCCAGAAAGGCCTTTTAATTTTAGCAGGAGATCTAAATGCAATTATGGACCCAAATCAAGATAAATCTCCCAGTCTCCCCACAACTCAAATCCCGCCACAAAAATTAGTTCCCTCTACTCGGGGACTTGTATCTATGACCAAGGATCTATTGTTGGTAGACTCCTGGAGATTAGTTAATAGCAATGTAAAGGATTTCTCCTTTTTTTCTCACCCCATAATAGCTATTCTCGAATTGACTATATCCTAATAGACCAACAAATTAGCGATAATATTTCCTCAGCAATAATTGCCCCCTCTGCTTTGTCAGACCACTTTACGCTTATAACCAAATTGGCTGGCCTCACTTCCAAAAATAAAACAAGGTCGTGGTCCTTGAATGAATCCCTACTACTGAACCCACAAAATCTCCAATTAATAGAAAAAGAACTGGCCCAATAGTTTGAATTAAAGAATACCCCAGAGGTTTCCTCTTTTTCCCTTTGGGAGGCCCACAAATCAGTGATAAGAGGCAAATTGATTGCCCTGGCATCTCAGAAAAAAAGAGAAAAAACAAATCGAAACACTAACACAAAAACTATCAGAACTAGAATTTATTCACAAGTCAAACCCATCTCGGAAAAATTACAGGCAAATAATCTCAGCGAGGAACTAACTAAATCTTTTGTTGGTGTCAAACGCAGAAAGAGCTATAAGATGGACCCAACAGAAATACTATATAAAAAGTAATAAAGCAGATTAGAATGCTGGCACGCAAATTAAAGCAAAAACAAGCTAAAGCTAAAATTCATAACATCTACACTAAAAATGGCTCAGTATCCCACAACCCCAAAATTATAAGTGACGCATTTAAGGACTATTACACATCCCTTTACAACCTACCAGGCCCAGTGGGAGACTCGGCTAAAAATAAAAGAGCAATAAAGATTTGAAATTATCTAGCTGAATGCCGACTCCCAACTCTAGATCCGAATGACATCATAATCCTTGAAAAAACTATAGAGCCCCTGGAAATTATGAAAGCAATAAAATCCCTGAAAATTGGGAAAGCCCCTGGTCCGGATGGATTTTCTAATCTTTATTATAAGAAATATTCCACAACGCTTCTCCCATTTCTTACCAAAGTATTTAATGAGTTGCTACTAGGCCTTCCCCCTCCTAGGGATATGCCTCCTGCTACCATAGTGGTAATCCCAAAAGAGGGGAAAGATCCTCTGTTGTGCTCTAGCTACAGAACTATTTCACTGTTAAATACTGATCTAAAACTTTATGCAAAGATCTTAGCCAACAGATTAAATAATATCCTCCCTAAATTGGTTCATCCGGACCAGGTGGGGTTCGTCCTGGGCAGATAAGCTCTTGACAACACAAGGAGGACGGTGAATCTAATACACATAGCAAAATACACAAAGTGCCCATCTCTATTACTCTCTTTAGACACAGAAAAAGCGTTTGATCAATTAGACTGGCAGTTTGTCAGCTACGCTTTCGCAGATGGGATTCACAGCCAAAATTTTAAATAGCATAAACACACTATACTCCACACCAACGGTGAGGACGAACAACTCCTTGTCTGATCCCTTTTCAATATCAAATGGAACTAGACAGGGTTGTCCGCTGTCACCTTTGTTGTTTGCCTTAGCCATAGAACCATTAGCATGCTGGATAAGGATGAATCCCAATATTGCGGGTATTCCTGTTGGCCAGGAAGAATTCAAAATAGTTCTTTATGCGGATGATATACTATTGACGCTCTCAAAACCTCTCACATCCCTCCCTAACCTTTTTCATGATCTATCAGAACTCAGCTTCCTTTCAGTTTATAAAATTAACCATCCCAAATCCATGGCCCTTAGCTTAAATCTCACTAAAGAATTAGTAAAATTTCTCCAACTAAATTTCGACTTTAAATGGAATTCGAACCATATTAAATACCTAGGGGTCCAATTAACAAAAGATTACTCAACTTTATACAACGAAAATTGTAAACCCTTCATCGACCAGATTGTTAAGGATTTAACCACTTGGAACCCATATATAATATCCTGGTTTGGGAGAATAACCACCATCAAAATGAATATTCTACCTAGACTCCTCTATCTCTTCCAAACTCTCCCGGTTAAAAGAAAGACCTAAATAATACACAGAAGAAAATGTTGAAGTTTGTCTGGTAAAATAGGCGACCCAGAGTTCGCAAAGATATTCTTTATAAGTCCAAATCAGAAGGAGGCTTAGCTCTCCCGAACTTACAAAAGTACTATAGATCCACACAGCTAGGGCAACTTATTAGCTGGCATTCAAACCCAACCGAAAGGAGATGGGCCGAGATTGAGGACTTGATTTGCTCCCAATGTAAAATAAAAAATCTTCTCTGGCTCAATAAAAAGTCTAGACCACCTGAGATTTACAAGAACCAGGTGATATCCTTTGCCTGTAATCTCTGGGACTCCCTCAAAACCATGTTCCAACTAACCGATACCCCTTCCCTTATGCAACCCCTATTCTCTGACCCCTCCCTTCCTCTTTACACAGGAAACCCGCACTCCCATACCTGGGTTCAAAAAGGACTCACAAGAGTTAAGGATATCCTCACCCAAGGGAAAGTCCCCCCATTCACTTCGTTACAAACAAACCATGATATCCCCTCCTCCGAATTCTTCAGATTTCTCCAGGTTAGGCATTATATCCAATCAGTCTACAAGCCAAGTCAACCCTAGGCTTTAACTTTGTTTGAAGACTGGTGTCTACACCAGCCCCACACAAAGGGCATTATCTCCAGAATATATCACAGTTTATCCTCTATCAAGAGCAACCAAACCCCCGATAACTATATGGTATCCTGGGAAAAGGATCTTAACGTCTGTATAGATCTCGATATCTGGGAAGCTGCTTCAAAAAATTCATCATGCGTTGTAATTAAGGAGAATATTTACAAGTTAATATTCAGATGGTATATGACTCCTGCCAGGTTGCACTCATTTCTCCCAGGCGTTTCCCCTCTGTGCTGGCGTGGTTGTGGTGAAGTGGGGAATATACTGCACATATTCTGGTCATGTCCCAAAATCCAACAAACATGTTCGGAAGTGTTCACCTTGATACACAAGATACTAGAAATCTCTGTCCCACACGACCCAGTATATACTGTATATTGCTAGGAAAACCAATGGCTAATATCTAAAAAAAAACAAAAACCTAGAATAATATCCCAAATCTTAAACGCTACACGGTGTACAATTGCCAAAAATTGGAAACAACCGCCCCCCCCATCCTTAAATCAAATAAACAACTAAATGTGGCATATAGTCTATATGGAAAAACTCTCAGCCTATCTGAACGGCTCTACCTCGCAATTCTCTGAGACTTGGGCTCCTTGGTTCCGCCATGCAGGTATATCCCCATATATACACTAGAATACTTTGAACAGAGTGATACACATGGTATTTAAATTGTTGTGTACAGTGCTTTATTGGTGCTGCCCTTTGAAAAGCCTGTATCCACACTCAGATGAAACAAAAACGGGTTACCATGACGACGACGCAGATCGTGTGATGACGTCATCGCTAATCCACTCCGTCGATTGGCTCCCGTTGTGTAGAGGGCTTGGATACACATATATACAGCGCGGTCATTGAATTTCAATCCTCAACCCTCTGGCTCCGTCATACTGATTGACTGTGTATATATTGTTGTTATGACGGCGACGTCTGATGCGTAATGACGTCACTGATGGCGCCAGTCGTAGATTGGATACGTGCATATAATGTCATCTGTAGGCGGTTCATGTATACACATTACAGGGTTATGGGTTTTTGGCGCGAAATTAGGTTTTAAATGTCTGGTCTGCTTCCACTGTCATTACCACTCTCCGAGGAAGACGCAAGTCAAAACGCTTAGGAGTGGGAAGTCAATGGCAGGACACCCCAGGGCACTTCATCTCTTCTAATGGAGAGCACGTAGCTATACTGACTTTATTTCTGATTCTTTATTTGCCTTCATGCAATGCTGATTGACTCTGATTCCTCAATATATATCCTGCTGCATTTATTACGTCTGCAAACCTGATGGTAGAGAGAGTCTCTCTGGGTTCAACTATTTATGAGCCTTCAATGCTTTTACTAAGCTTCTTGTGATACATTCACAGATATATAAGCTACGTTACATTCATTGTGTCTACCAATTGTACGGTAGAAAATGTTCTGTGTTCACCAACCTTATGGTAATCCAGTGTTTTCATCTAGTACACTGTGATACAGCGCTGACTGACTTAGACTGATTATTATGTCTCTAGATGTGACTACATTGTTTCATCCATCTACAATTGTCAGAGTTAACTGATTGTTATCTATTGCACACAGAGAAGTTCTCTTTAGGCATATCAATTCTTCTGCCTCTCTGTTCATCTGAGGTTATTGAGCTTTGTTAGAGCATCAGTTGAAATCATTACATTGATTACATTAAGTATACACGATCTGTCAGATGTCACGTAGAGTGTCCCTTCCACTTTTTAAACTTTTTTGTAATGTCTTTTCATCTGATGTGAAATAAACTTGAGATAACTTGGTATTCCCGTGTGCTCGTTTGGGATACTTTTCTCTTTGTGCATATATGTATATGTGTGTATATATATATTCAAGAACGAATAGTCTATGGCTAACAAAATGCTTTTATTTGTGCAAGCTTTCAAGATACACTGATCTCTTCTTCCGGCGATGTTACAGTGGATAAAGCAAGAAAGGGTTTAACTTAAAAAACAGTTCATCTTGGAATGTATCTGTGACTGAAACCTATCCCTCCCCCTGTGCTGTATGCGATTTATGACTTGAGGTGTTAAATGGTCCCTGAATGTTAGTGATGTAAGTGTGTGTGTGTGAATATGTGTATGTATGCAAATATAAATTTATAAAGCGCCCACAGTGTATACAGCTCTTTACAAAGGTGTGTGTGGAGTAGGAGTGCATACCAATGATGTGGGTGGGTGTAGAAATGTAAGAGGGTGTTGCAATACTATAAGTGTGTGTGGATACTATGTGGTTCCTATTGGTATATAGGGATAGAATAACATGTACATATGTATGTGTAAGAGACAGCTGTGTGTGCATTCATATAGCGCAGTATGTAAAGACATGGTCTTTAGCATTCATGGGAAGAGAGTTCTCGTGTCAGTAGTGACTCATAGCGATTCTATGGCTCTCCTCTAGATTATACGTTTGTTTACTTGAGTCACTACTGACACAATAGAACTCTCTTCCCATGAATTTATATTTACATGCACACTAACACACTTACACCACTAATATTCAGGGACCATTTAACACCTCAAGTCATAAATCGCATACAGCACAGGGGGGAGGGATAGGCTTCAGTCACAGATACATTCCAATAGACACTGTAAGTTTACCCTCTCTTGCTTTATCCATTGTAACACCGCCGGAAGAAGAGATCAGTGTATCTCGAAAGCTCGCATAAATAAAAGCATTTTGTTTAGCCAAAGAACAGTATCGTCTATTCATTTTTGATTATTAAGCTCATAACACGGTACAGATCCCTCTACATACATACATACATACATACACATATATATATATATATATATATATATATATATATATATATATATATACTATATTTCTAAGTTTGTTATTCCGTTTGTTTGTATGTCCGAAGCATCGAAATCTCACAAACGGCACGACGTAGCACAACGAAACTTTCACTGGACATTCAGCTGCGGATTTGTAGGTCAACGCAACTATTTTGATTTGCTCTTAGAATTTCTTTCTTCGGCGGAACACCAACTTGGCCTCTACCCCCGTTTACCATAGAATATTGATCTAGTATAGTCATTTATTTATTACATTAAATACAAAATCATCCTACCGGTATGTCATATAGTTAATTAACTACAATATTTCCTTTTAGTAACCCTACTGAGTTCTGAAAGCGGCACGTCCCCTTGTTTATTTTTTGTTAAAGCTTTCTTCACAATACTATACAGTAGGATGGGTTTTTTTTCACCTCTAGTTTTTCTCTGTTCAACGTTTGTTTAAACTGTGTATTTTATTTCCAAAGAATGAGCCTAAAACCTAACTTAATATACTGTAGCTGATAATCACTGCTCACTTAGTGATATTAATAGACCTTAAAGAACATGATCATAGAATTTTTTTTATTATAATATAAGATCCTTGGCTGTCTGCGTGGATAACAGCTTCTGTTGGATCATCGACACTTTTCCCAGCAAGTATCTTGGGAGCTGAAATTAATACAGTTCAGCCCTGGGGGCCGCCTGCTTCCGATCCAGTTTAAAAATGGGAACTGCTCCAGTTAAATTAATACGGGTGTGAGATATGTTTAAAATATCAGTATGGGGTGTTTCCATATAAAAGAAATTGAAAATTGCTGTCTTACTGTAACAATGACAGATCTCAACTTGAACTCAAAAAGTAGTTTATTTTATTTGACACAATGGCATGATTGTTTAGAAGAAACAGTCCTATTTAACCGATAAATATGTTTTTACACTAGGAGCTAAGGCTTATTAAACCCTTTTGGGGAACTGCATCTGCACTGCTTCTGAATTATTAATGATCACTAAAATAATGGTATATTTTATTAAAATATGTATATATCTCTGACTTTATACTCAATGTTATCCTTTGCTTTATCTGTGGTTTTCTACATCTGTGGCCAAAACCTTCCAATAAAACAGAGGCATCTTTAAGGATGCACAATGCATAGCAAGAAAAACAACATTGTATGATGCACATACCTGTAAATGTCACAAAAATAATGCCCACCTAAAAATAGCCTCTTCAGTTTGGATATATTCCATAGTATCAATATAATGCAAACAAAAGTAAACCGAAATTAAAACCATTGCAACTCAAATATATACAAAATAATAAATATTTCCCTTCCAACAAATTGTGGGCCTTACCGGGTGTGTCTTAAACCCACAATGCCACCTTAACACACCTAAAAAGTGCAAAGTGCAAAATTTTGTAATCAATACAGAGCGTAGAATTTAGGTGATCCAATATCTAGTTTTGTTTGAGCTTTAAAATGGATCTTTAGTCGTATTTCAGGTTTCTCTGGATTCCCACTTAAACGGCATGGCTGCCAGAGTTGATAGCCATTAAGATAACTTAGAAAAATCATATGAGCAGCATCAGTGGGCAATATCAATCCATGCTTAACCCCCTCATTGCTGGAGGGAATGCAACCAATTGAGGCAGTGCATAGCATGTCCTCCGCAGAAGATTACGGATGCGATATTACTTACTGTATGTGAGTTTTTGCCCCCATCCGATAGAGACCAATGCAGTCTGGAAAGCTTAAGCACGAGGAAATCTTACACGATTTATATATTGCTCAAATAAAAGGTTTTATTTTTACAGCCTACATATTTATCTTGCCCATTTTGGTATACTCATTTCCTTTTAAAAATAATGCACGGACATTGTTTTTTTGTTTTTTTTAAATGTACTTATCAGAAAGTGCCACTGATCACTTCACCTTCGTAAATTACACCAACATGGTTTCGCCACCTGGGTGTAGGATCCTAACTAGCTCCAAATAAATGTATCCTGTCTCAAGTATTTCATGCTGCGCAGCGTTTCTTTCGGGATAACATTTGTGAATTCAGTAAACATTATAAAACAAAGGTTAAATATGGTAGAGAAGGTTTGGTTATCGGAGTGCCTCTCGGGCACATAACATGGCTATTTTAAAAAGCCAATATTTAGTCTTACAACTTTTATTATAATGCGTAGTGATATTTGTTGTCAAGTGGCAAATACAGAGAAATTTAGAATAAGATTGAAGAACAATTTGAGTGATAAAGCAAAATAATATTTTTGATCACCTAAATGATACGATCTATATTGATGAAAAATGTTTGCCGTTTGCATTATTTAGATGCAGGTATTAAAAGTTGCAGTCCCATGTAGATTGTAACCATGCTGTGAAAGCTTAGAAATAAGATCAATGAATCAAATACAGGGTTCAAAGTAACACATGAGTTTATCTGTACCAAGGCACAATTGGGAGACAAGAATTCAGAAAGAACTCAAGCCTCTGAAAACATATTGCTTAGTATCACATTTTTATACATTTCAAAATGAGTAATACACCCCTTAAGGGGGCTGGCTTATAGATAAATGATGATATGATGACATACAAAAAATACATTTTGTTGATGCCTAAATATGCTTTACATTGCTATATTCTTATCGATAATTTACCATAATGTGGGCCTCCCAACCCTGTGACATAAGGGAGTTACTGTGTTCAGCCCTGTATGTATGTTGTGGCTGTCAGATAAGAAAGAACTCAGATCAGCAGGAATGTCTAATCGCTTACGAATGCTATTTCAATTCTTGCCTGCCTTGTAGGAATTAAAAAGGGTTAGTTATATCTAGGAGCGATACTCTGCAGATTCAAACATTCACAGTTCATTCATTCATTCACGAATGAGACAAATATACATCCATATAGCAAACACTCAGAAAATGGTGGTTTAGGCCAAAATGGAGGTGATGATAGCCACTCACATTATCTCAATCTTCACAGTCCTCTCTTTTTATTCTTGAAAACATAGTCTTTTAAGGATAATTCAGATAAAACTCAGAAGCGTTGCACTGGCCTGGAGGGCCCCAATTTGCATGGCTCCGATAGTTCTGAAAACTCACAGAGCTGCTGGCTATCATCTCAGCCAGGTTGGTCTTTCTGCCATCATCTTCATCTGTATTCCATTGAGGAGGACTGACTTTTCCTTCTGAGATTGCATCTTCCGTAGTGTCGTCTGTGATCAGTGGCATGGCCTGGGTAGAGGGTGTTACACACCTTTGCAGTATGGATTTACTGCACATGACACAGACATACAAAACAATCAGAACTGCAAACACACAGACAAATCCATCCATCAGTTTCGCTTCTAGAAAACCAACCAACATGGTAATTCCTAACAAAACACCTCTTATCTCCACCTTTCCTTAATCTCTCCTGTATCTCTGCGATCTTCTCTACCTCATGCTCAATCTTACCACTTTGATCTCTAAATAACATAACATTGCTCTTTAACTCGGGCACACACGCTAAAATATAGTCCAGAGCCATTCTATTCTGTAGGGCCATTAATCTAATCTGTACCTGTTCTTGATTAAGTAAATTAATGAATGTAGTTGTATGATTGAGAACATCATCCAGTACATCCGTAAATACATTGAGCCTGTCATATAGCAACTCAACTCCTACATTAGGAAATAAGCTAGCCCAAAATTATTCTTTCCATAGACTACTTTTCAACCCCTGTGCGTTGGAAGTGGCTCTGCTATTCCTGATCCTGCCAGTGGGTCATTGTAAAGGCAGGTACAACTGTACCTAGATAGCAGGACCCTGTCCAACCACATGGTAATACTCTGTAGGCCTATTTTCCACAAATCCAATACACTCCCCTAGGTAAACTAGAATTTGTGCAAGCACTTTTTACTATCTTAATTAAAACTGAAAAATTAAGGCCACATCCTCCCTGTAAATTTTTAGTTCAGGGCTGTAAATACATTTTCATACAAGTTTCATTAGTTGGTGGAGACACCTGGCCCATAAATTGTTTGTTGTTCCCAGTGTAATTTATGTAAAATCCACCTAAAGGAACCTCATTTACCAGTGGAATTCGGTTTAGAAAAGTTTCCTGTAAACAAATTCAAATTAACATTTCATCATTTTAAATTCGGCATTAGTGTAAGATTGTGTGATTGTCTGCAAAATAATGTGACCATAAAACAATGAACATTACAAATATTTCAAAACTGATCATCCCTTATCATCATCTGGATGGTGTAGGCTGATCTTGCCTAGCGGGGCATACATCTTAAAAACACACTCTAAAGCATAAAAATAATATGGAGTCCTGAAAAAACAAATTGTTCATTTAAGTCCGGGCCTTGATAATATTGAGTTCAGAAAAAGCAAATTGTTTGTTTAAGACCGGGCCTTGCCTGAAGTCTTAATTCCTTGGTGGTTAAATGTTCTAGGATTATTGTGCCTAGAAACACTAACAGTTGGTAAAAAAAACGCTGGCTTGATGATTCTTTGTCTTTGTTAACTGTTTACGGTGGTGCCGGCACTTTTTTCTTGCGATGATGCTGCTTTGTATTCTCCTTGGTAGACTGTATAAGCTGCACCTAAGTTTGGAGAGACTTAAACATTTCATTAATAAAAGCACAAGGAGAGCGCTTTTAGCCACTATAATTTAGTATCAGCACAAATTTTGTTGTTTTTCACCACTATCTTGGCATCCGCGTATAAAATAAACACAAAAAATACCTTGCTCACCAATTACAAAAGAAAGAAATCAAAGGTGCATAGGAAAGTATCGTAAGAGAACACTGATAAGTGGCAAGAGGTTGTCACAAAAAGTCCCTAAAGCTTGCACTCATTGTAAACTGTAAAATATACATAAAGTACCAGTTAAATAACTAATACCACTAATATCAAATTTATTACAGACCAAATGGGAAATATCCACATAAACTTAACTTTAACACAACTAAAACGTATACAACTTTTTTACAAGCTAAAAACTTACAAAATGCATAAAAATGACAACTAATAAATCATAAATAAGAGTCCCCATGTGAACGAAACGGACAGTATACGGTAAACAAAAATGCTAATATGAACACAAAGCCCTATCAGAACATGAGGGGCCAGTGACCATAATATACTAACAATGCTAATTAGCTTCACCACAAAACACTGCATAGTAGCAGCTCATCACATTAATTCTTAGTTCCCAAACAGACTCAAAATAAAGCTATCCAATAGTTATGCTGGAAAATGTAAAGAGGAGGGGTATATCCCTCTCTATATGAATATTCATGAAATAACATGTTGCTATGTGTAGCAATGAGTAGACAGCACCAAAACACAACACAATATGAATGGAGTCATATCGGCAAGGAATATTCAAGGATAAATAACAAAACAACACACATAAGGTAATGTTGCAATGAACAAAATAGGCAGAGTCCGCATATAGACAGGTGTGTAATGGAAAATCATATAAATTATCCTCTCTTTTGTTCATATGCAAATCCTATGACATGTGAACAACATACGACAAAGGATGATGGTCACTTAAAACATCAGCAGCTTGAGATTTAAATATATATATATCATGAATTTGACAATAGCTACTGCTTTAAAAAAATAAATTCTAGATAGCCTACAGTTGCATTCTTTAAAATGAGAGGCTATAGATCAGGGTTCAAATTAAGACACCTTTTGGAGGGAAAGGAGAGGTAATGGTTAAAAGTTATAAAAATACATCACATATGCAGTTAACTTTATAGGAAAAATTATTTCATATCTGATTTTATGCTTACTCGTTTATATTGTACGCTTTGTGAAGTACTGAGTATACTTTTGACACTATTCAAATACGTAAATACATATTAACTATTATTGTATTGTTAATGAAACAATTATTACAAATAGCGTTAAAAAACATCTCCTAATTAAAACAAATAGAATTAAATGTGTTTACTGGTTTCTGCGTAGAGGTAATTTGGATACTGCATGTGGGGATTATAACCCCTTGTAATAATTCCTACATAATGGGGGCTATGCCATCTAAAGCATTTCATAAACTATGAGGTATTTATCCTAAAATAGATACAAAAAACAAAAAGCATAATTTCACATTTCTCTGATACAGAGCAAAATGAACTTTACAAAAAATAAGATAAAAACCCAAAACAGACCTGTTTGACCCTGCAAACTCAGTCCCAAAAATAAATAAATTACAATATCATTCTCTTTCCCCATACTATAACTAAGCTGCTTTTAAACATTTTTTTTTTTTTTTCTCTCAGTTTCTAGTTAACTTTTCATGTCTGGAACGTGGTCTTTGTACATTCCTTAAGCTGGAGGAGGGGGGCCAGCCCACTTGGCTGCTTTTAACCTTCCCTCTTTTAAATGACTACTGTTCAAAAATCAGACGAGCAGTGTATTTAAGAAAACAAACCGTTAGTTTCCTATTATAAGTTTGAACAGAAAAACCTTGATAACACAAAAACAAACACAAAACCATCTTTGCAACCCTTCTTATAAAACATAAATCTTATTGTTTTATTTACTATATATTTATAATTCCTTATCTTTCTTACACACACCCACACAGACACATACACACGTTCTCTGAGTTTATCTTCCATCAACATTCATTCTTCTTTCTACAAAACTCCAACACGATCTTAATCTTGTGGGCCAGAGTAAAACTTAATAAAGCTTCCTTACTCCATAAGATCAGACTCTTTTTTTTTTTGTTTAAATAAAAAATAAACATTTACTTTTTAAAACTTTGCATTATAGATATACCTTGCTTTTAGTCCTGACTCCTCTAAATCAGCACATAAAATTTAAATTTAAAACTTCATTTAAATATTGTAACACAATATTTCCTACGCCCAGGAACAAACATGTGCTACTGTGAAAAAAATACAAATTCATATTTGAGTCAGGGTGAAATGACTTATTTTTACAACTGCCAAATTTTCATTCTCTTTTAAAATATTACACTAACAGACTTTAACATACAATACTTCCTAGGTTTATTTTAAATGCTACTGTCATGCCTTGTAAATGGCAGCAGGCTTAATACACTTTGACAAAAGGGTTTAAACTTAAATGACCCTTTTACAAGAGATTATTTGTTATTTTTATGATTAGTACAACAAGTGACAATGTGAAGCGCTATGTACACTAATGGTGCTAAATGAATAAAGACATTCATACATGCATACATACATTAACTATCAGAGTGACACACAAACACTTCACTCCATGACATGTATATTATTATGCCATCAAACTAGTTACTATCTGAGCTTTCTAAGACAAAAACAAAAAACATTTAAAGAGGATGTTCCCTTCTTTTTCCATGCAGTATTAATGCATTAATTCCTAAAAAACTACTTTAACATTCTTAAATTCAAGCCATTTCTTCCTAGGTTACTAATTAACTTCCATGTCTCACAGACATGCAACTCCTGTGCCTCACAGACATGCAACTATTGTGCCTCACAGAAATGCAACTCCTTTTCAGTGAAAAAGGGTGAGAAAAGGGGGAAGAGGAAAAGGGGATCAGAAAAAAGGGGGGTCCACTAATGCTACAGTTTTTTTTTAAAACCGAGCCTGATATGTTTCACTTTCCTTCTTATTCAATATATTCTGCGTCACTAAATATCCATTTTTAAAACATTTTATTGCCATAAAGTCC
Organism: Ascaphus truei; assembly: GCF_040206685.1. NCBI lineage: Eukaryota > Metazoa > Chordata > Amphibia > Anura > Ascaphidae > Ascaphus > Ascaphus truei. Next base: position 231,054,143 of record NC_134486.1, on the reverse strand, counting down.
ACACATAATTTCAAGGGACGTACCCTGCGCCGGCGACTGAGAATGTAGGTTCCCCATAATTCTCCTCTATTACACGATCAACGCCAGTCGATCGTGTACCAATAAGGTGCCCACTACTTGGTAGAATATAGAGCTAAGGAGCAGTGGTCTTAAAAAAATAAAATAGTCACCTGTTGCTCCTTAACAAAATCTTCTCTTTACAAGTTTTTTGAGACTTACCACCTTATTATCTGATCCATCCCCGATCAACGCCAGTCGATCGGGTTCCAATAAGGTGCCCCAACCCTTGGTATAATATAAGTAGAATATAGAGTTAAGGAACAGTGGCCTTAAAAACAGTTTCCTGCTGTTCCTTAACAATAGTTCTCTCCCCAAGTTCTAGGAGACTTAACACCTTATTAATTATTATACCTTCCGGGCCCTCACTTGGCCCTGCCGTTTAGCGGCACACGGTATAACCTGAGTTTATGGCAATAATACAAAAACAACAATAACAATACCTGATCAGTATAATATTGATAAACTCACGTGATACAGGGTGTCCCGTCACTCAGGTAGGTTGCCTATAAAGAACAAACTGTCTACAGATTACTCAAACTTTAATCTAACGGCTTTTTTTGTTAAAAAGGATAAAGCCATACCTTATTCCAAGTGTGCACGTTTGAGTAATGTAGGCAGTTTCTCCGTCTGGGTTTCCTGGTCCCGAGATATTGGGTCCCTATTCAAGGATGCGCCATCTGTGAAAGCTTAGAAATAAGATCAATGAGTCAAATACAGGGTTCAAAGTAACACATGAGTTTATCTGTACCAAGGCACAATTGGGAGACAAGAATTCAGAAAGAACTCAAGCCTCTGAAAACATATTGCTTAGTATCACATTTTTATACATTTCAAAATGAGTAATACACCCCTTAAGGGGGCTGGCTTATAGATAAATGATGATATGATGACATACAAAAAATACATTTTGTTGATGCCTAAATATGCTTTACATTGCTATATTCTTATCGATAATTTACCATAATGTGGGCCTCCCAACCCTGTGACATAAGGGAGTTACTGTGTTCAGCCCTGTATGTATGTTGTGGCTGTCAGATAAGAAAGAACTCAGATCAGCAGGAATGTCTAATCGCTTACGAATGCTATTTCAATTCTTGCCTGCCTTGTAGGAATTAAAAAGGGTTAGTTATATCTAGGAGCGATACTCTGCAGATTCAAACATTCACAGTTCATTCATTCATTCATTCACGAATGAGACAAATATACATCCATATAGCAAACACTCAGAAAATGGTGGTTTAGGCCAAAATGGAGGTGATGATAGCCACTCACATTATCTCAATCTTCACAATGCTAAAAGTAAATGTTTGGCTGTTTATGTTTCTATGGAAATGAATTACTAACTGTATATCATAGGGGCCTTTTAATAAGCACATTTTAAGTATTTTCCCATATCCCTCCTTGTCCTTATCAGAGAACCAATACAAGATAAGGGGGGGGTAGGGTGACTTTGGCTGTGCAAGTACTTCCTGACCACAGCGACATCCCACAACTAGCCAGAGGAAATCAAACCCCTCCCAACCGTGACGTATTTGCAAGTGTTAATGCAATAAGAAGGGATAGACAGGGTGGTGGGGGGGAGGGGAACAAAAAGTGACACAAGATATCTTATACTGTTAGTTTTTACACTTTGCACTGACACTATTTACGCTGTGCTGTTATCTAAATAGTGTATTGCTCTTCCCCCTGTTGTGAACTGTCTGTGTATATTATGTATTATATAAAATCATACCCATACCTTCTTCCCAATTATCTTGTGCCCTCTTAAGAAGTCACTACCTCTTTTCCCTTAGCGGCTGATACTATATGTGACAAAGTGGCAGATCAGGTGGTTTTCGGGCCGATGGGCCACTTCGACACATAGAATCAATCCCCGTAACCTCTGTGGTGTCTCTTCTCTTTCTGAAGCCCTCTGTAACCACCCTGTTATATCTCTGCTTATACACACAAGAGTTTTGTGTGCGTCTATGTCTGCTGGCAGCAAGCCTATATCAACTCCTTCACTGCCAGAGGAGCCTGAAACGCATTACAAAGCAGCAATGCAGGTCAAAGTATATTCTGCCTTAGAACAAATGTTCTGTTCCCTAGATTAAATGTTCTTCCAGAATATTTCAATGTGGTTGTACTTGTTTATCCTTGTTGTACAAATATTTATACTACTGTTAAATTGAATTACCTCAATATTCTAAAGTATTATTTTTATATGTATACTATTCATTTTGGCGCACCTACATAATGTGCAATTGCACATTTTTGATACTTTTACAAATCAATAAAATATTACTTACGAAGGACAAGCAGAGGCGTTAATCAATCATAATGCACATTGGAAGAACAAGGCATCTTCTTTATTGAAAGCTTTTAGTTCCAGGATATTAGCAGGAGTATTACAGATTACTAGTGTGCATAGCTGCTGTGTAAATGGATAATCTCACTAAAGCATTGATTTTCATGATGCTTTATAGTAAGACAAACACATCTCACACGTACAAATCTCCCGCCTCCTTTCTCTTCCTTAGATGACTTGCTGGTCAGTCGTGTACAGGTCAGTTGTCTTGTTGACCATACTGACTAAGGGCTATTCTTGACTGGGCTATTCTCGTGTCTCAGCTGTTGCATCAGACTCCTGTTGCTATTTATTGGTCACTAAGGGAAGCAGGTCATTAGTTTTCTCAGCCGCTGGATATTAACCCCATCATCGCCGGTAGAGATGTGCAACCTTTATGCCTAAATTCGCTAACCTGGACGTTTTACGGCGAGAGAATAAAAAGTGTGACAGAATGAGTCCCGTTTAGTAGAATATCCATTCACTTGTATACTTCACAAAATTGTTATCTATTCAACACTTGGAGAGATGTATGTATGTCTTTATTTATATAGCGCCATTAATGTACATAGTGCTTCACAGCAGTAATATACGTGACAATCATAAATAATACATAAATGGGAGAAGTGCTTCAGACATAAAAGTAACATTTAGGAAAAGGAGTCCCTGCTCCGAAGAGCTTACAATCTAATTTGTTGGAAGGGAGAAAGTACAGAGACAGTAAGAGGGTGTTCTGATGTGTCTGCAAGGGACCAAGGTTAATGTATGAGGTGTTAATTATCAGCCATGGAGCTACAGTACTCGTATGCTTCCTTAAGCCAGTGTGTTTTAAGGTGGGTCTTAAAGGTGGATAGAGAGGGTGCTAGTCGGGTACTGAGGGGAAGGGCAATCCAGAGGTGTGGGGCAGTCAGCGAGAAAGGTTTAAGGCGGGAGAGGGCTTTAGATACAAGAGGGATTTCAGCAGGGGAGACGCTGAGACAGATCTAGGAAAGAGTATAGTGATTCTGGCAGCAGCATTTAGGATAGATTGTAGGGGAGACAGGTTAGAGGCAAGAAGGCCAGACAGCAGGAGTTTACAGTAATCGAGACGGGAGAGAATGAGGGTCTGTGTCAGAGTTTTTGCAGTCGAGCAACAGGAAAGGATGTATCTTGGTAATATTGCGGAGAAAAAACGACATTTTTTGCTACCTTTTGAATGTGAGAGGAGAATGTGCGAGGAGTTGAGTGTGGCCCCAAGACAGTGTGCTTGGGCTACTGGGTGAATGATAGTATTTCCAACAGTAATGTGGAAGGAGGAAATAGGGCTAGGTATGAGGAGTACAGTTTTTGCCATGTTAAGTTTAAGTCTGCGGAGGGCCATCCAGGATGATATAGCAGAGAGACATTTATAAACTTTAGTCTGTACAGCAGGTGTAAGTTCAGGGGTTGAAAAGTAAATTTGTGTGTCATCAGCATAGAGGTGATATTTGAACCCAAGAGATGTGATTAGGTCATCCATTGTGTGTGTGATAAGAGAAAAGAGAAGGGGTCCCAGGACAGAGCCATTGGGTACCCCCACAGAGAGATCAATAGAGGAGGAGGTGTTTGCAAAAGAGACACAGAAAGTACAATGAGAGAGGTAAGAGGAGATCCAGGATAGAGCTTTGTTACGAATGCCAAGAGTATGGAGAATGTGAAGGAGAAGAGGGTGGTCCACAGTATCAAATGCTGCAGAGAGGTCGAGTAATACGAGCAGAGTGTAACGACCTCTGTCTTTGGCAGCATGGAGGTCATTAGATATTTTACTGAGGGCTGTTTCAATGGAGTGAGTAGTGCGGAAGCCAGATTGTAGAGTGTCTAGGGGAGAATAGGTGTTGAGAAAGTGGAGCACGCAAGAGAATACAAGACGTTTAAGGAGTTTAGAGGAAAAAGGCAGGAGGGAGACAGGTCGGTAGTTAGAAAGACAGGTAGGGTCAAGCTTGCTGTTTTTGAGTAATGGTATGACTGTTGCATGTTTGAAGGAAGAGGGAAAGGTACCAGAGTAGAGGGAGGAGTTAAAAATGTGTGTGAGCGTAGGGATTATAGTAGGAGTAAGAGGTTTTAGGAGATGGAAGGGAATGGGTTCAAGAGGGCAAGTGATACAGGGAGAAGAGGAGATCAGCAACAACACATCCTCCTCCGTGACAGTGGATAAAGAGTCAAGGAATGCAGGAGGAGAGTTAGGAAGAGGTGTAGGATGAGGGAGGATACAGAGGGGATGACCTGACGTATGGATTACACCTTTTCTTTGAAATAGTCGGCAAAGTCCTGAGGTGAGATGGAGGAAGAATAACAGGCAGCAGAGGGTGGTCTGAGTAGGGAGTCAAAGACAGAGAAGAGTCAGCGTGGATTAGACTTGTGCATGTTTATTAGTGAAGAAAAGTAGGTTTGTTTAGCCTGAGAGAGGGCTGAGTTGAAACAGGATAGCATAAGTTTGTAGTGAAGGAAGTCTGCGAGTGTATGAGATTTCCTCCAAAGGCGTTCAGAGGAACGAGTGCAGGAACGCAGCATGAACGTGTGGGAATTTAGCCAGGGTCTGGGGTTCAAAGGGCGAGAACGGCAGAGAGAAATCGAGGCATGTAGCTCAAGAGAGGGGGATTAGTTCCTGACCAGGTTTTCAGGGTCTAGAGCAGAGTTTAAAGAGGATAGGGAGGAGCGTAAAGTGTAATCAAAGGCTGGTAGGTTAATAGAGTGCAGGTCTCTGCAGAGACGAGGGGTAGATGGAGGTGGAGAAGGGGAGAAGTGAGAGAGAGAAAAAGAGACGAGGTGATGGTCAGAGAGAGGAAAAGGGGAAATGGAGAAATCAGAGAGAGAAAAGTTTTTAGTGAAAAAGGTAGTAGCCATCCTTGTGGGTGCCTGCTGCAGTCCCATGTTGAAGGTCAAAAGAAGAAATCTGATAACACACCTGAGATACCAAGCAAATAATATAATTTAAATATGCAAATAAACTACATTGTATATGCAAATATAATTATTTCCCAGGTAACTCAGGTGTGTCCACAGGTATCGCTCCAGTTGTATAGATGAGTGTTTTATAATGTATACAAGCCAATGGATTTGCTACTAAATAGAACTTGCTGTAGTAGTCCTGTCATTTTATATTATCATCTTTGGCAAAATGCAAAAAAAAAATTTGTAAACATTTCTAACTTTTTCAAAGTTTGAGCAAAAGATCAGACAAGTTAGCATGTCTGTAGTCACCAGTAACACTGACAGGCATGCCTGGTCTGCGATCAATAGGTAGAAAGATATACAGTCAATTCCTATAAGGTATATTACCAAGTATCTAAATAAGGAAGGTTGGGTCAGTACCGTAGTCAATGTGGCTACTAGTACACGAAGTACAATTTAGCCCCTTTTGTTTGGAATAATTGCTATAATGATTGTTCCATGAATATAATAAACCACATTTTCTTTAAAAGTAAAAAAATAAAAACTTTAAATTTGTAAATAAAAATGTGGTGGTAATTTGTATCCCCGGTCTAGAATAATAATCACACTTTGACCACTAATCCGTTCATGTTTGTTTATGAAATGGATCACTACATTTAATAGCTTGTTTGACCCATGTTAATACTTAAAGATACAACGATAAAGAAGCATTCTTGGTCAACTTTCCCTATTTATGAAGGGACTTCAAAATTCAGTCAAAATGTGCATTTGATGGAAAATGAAATGTTCTCCTGCATTTTCCTACCTTATAGCCCTGAACTTTTTTTTGGAAGCAGGGCCGCCTACAGCTTTCCCAAGGCCCAGGACTAGCGTTTCCATTGGGGCCTTACACGCCACCCCCCCTCTTTCTCTTACACTCCCACACACACATACTCTTATACTCTTCCCCTCCCAAAGAATTTTACCTTGGGGGGGACGGATGGGCGACGTGCCGATCCCGTGTGAGGATACATTTATGGGGGGGGGGGGGGGGGGGAAGTGTTGAAAGCCAGGCCACTGCTGGGGAGAGCTCGTGGCTGTTTTGCCACTACCAAATGGCCACAGGCGCTTAGTTGTGACTCACCCCGTGGCCGTATTCGATCCACCGCCGGCCACTTCTAAGGTAAGTTTTATTACTATTTAGGGTAGGGGCTTCATTTAAGGGGTTTTAGTGGTTAAGGTAGGGGGTTAATTTAAGGGGTTTTAGAGTAAGGGCTTAGGGTAGGGGGTTTTAGGGTAAGGCTCTTAACGTGGTGGCGAAGTGGCCGGCAGTAGGGTAATTTGCGACAAAGCGCCGGCGGTAAATTGGTGTAACAGCCATGACCAAATGTCTTAGACCGTGGTAGCCAACAGAGACCTGGCAGCTGGAAGAGGAAGTTGGGCTGACTTCTGCCAGCCCCAACTTCAAGCACCGGCAGACCCCACAGCCTCTGGGCTCGGGACAACTGTCCAAGCTCTCCCACTGTGTTGGCGAACCTGACGGGAAGTAATGGTTCTTCAAACGGCTGAACCTGGATTCAAAAAAAATTAAACAAAGGCATTCAGTTTCTATTGCCCAAGCCATAGTTCTTATTGTTGAGAGCGCTCCAAGCATGAGCGTTGGGTGTCCTGCATGTACGCGCACGCGTGGGGGGTCGGGTAGTTGAGCGTGCTGGAAAGTATAATTTTTTTGTTTACCTAAGCACTGAGCGTGCGTGCCTGCGCACGAGCGTGAGCGGGGACTTACATATATAAGTAACCGCCGCCTGCTCAGCGCTAACAGGGACGCAGCCTAAAACAGCTAAAGAGAAGCAAATGTGCAGTGTAAGAAAAGTTCACATATTGTTAAGGAACTGTGTATAACTAATTTCTCTGCAATACCACACAACACCACAAAAGGGTGCTATTGATCTATTTTTTACCATTGCAAAATGTGTCAGATTTTGTACAAGTCATACTGTTTTAAGAACTCTAGCACAATGATTTGATTTTCGCTGCCTCTATTTTGTTAAGAAGAAAAACATAGAGGATTGCTATCAAAGCTATTTTAACATTTTCATATTCTCCTAGAATATCAGAATGCACACAATTTAATTACAACAGCCATTTTACAGATTGATGATGTGAAAAAAATTACAAAAAACACCAATCTGCATTTTGATATAAAATGTTCCTAAAATTAAGAGGATATGTATGTGTAGCCATATAACCCCCGCTATTAAAATCCTTTGTCCTAGGTGCTGTCTGTTTAGTTTCATCCAGCAGTGCTAGGCTTAAACCCTCTTACTCATGGCCTGCATGTGAGCTGTCTCCCAAGAGAGACACTAAGACGGGGGCCATGGTGCCGCAGACCGTGGAGGCGTCCGCATGCTAAGCAATCAGATTGCCTTTAGGCAGTGATCGTGTCCATGCGGCGTGCGGGCGGAAGCGAGCGCGCGTCGCGCAAGAAATCAGTTGAAACTGATTTCTTGGCGTGACAGGCCGGTCACGTGAGCGGTTCACCCAATGAGGGAGAACCAACTCTGTGACGGCCCTAGGCACGCCCCGTCCACCATGGCCAGGAAAAGCACCCGCTTCACTCGGGTCACTTCACAGCCTCCACACGGGCGAAGGCACCATGGCCCCAGCCTAAGTTGCAATATGCAGATGCAGGCCTAGTGGCAGTTAGAGGTCCATGTAACCAGATGGGATAAGGGATTAACCCCTTCCCAGGTATAAAAGGTGGGGGCCCTCGTTTTCTGCATGTTCTGTTTCAGCCCCTAGTTGGGGCTGGTGTGTTCCTGCCTTACCCCTTAGGGGGTGAGGTGTGTTCCAGTTTAGGCCTAGCCATGTGCAAGGATGTTCCAGTCTTCCCCCTGGGGGAAGGGATAAGGTGCTCAGCTCAGCCCAGTTCTACCCAGGAAGGGATCTGTTCTGATGATAGGGTGTACTCCTTGAAATGTGTGCTGCAACCCAATAAACATCATCCTGTTCAAAAGTTCCTGGCACCCTCTCTTCTATTTTGTCTGACCTATCTACCATCTACATCCACGCCAATGCCAAGGCCTGATCCCATGAAGAAGACCCTGAGAGTCAAGGAAACACTGGAGCTAGCACTCTGTGAGCAGGTCCTGATCCTGTCAGGGACAGTGTATAGAGACTGTCAGTAATATGCAGATCAACTTATTTATGTACACCCTATCTCCTGCAGCTGGGGTGGGGGGTTGAGAGATAGGTGTGTTACATATACATATATATATTTATTTAGACATACACAATATTAGCAATCTCAAAATCCAGTCATACAATAGTATATATTTAATTGTGCCAACTGGAGTATATATATATATATATATATATGTGGGTGTATGATAATATATATATATATATATATATATATAATGGAGGGTTTTTAGTCACCTTTTCACCCACCATAACTTAAATAATGTGTGGAGAAGACCTACTCATGTCTCAAGTTGCAAACCCAGTACAACCAACCTTACACTGATGAGACCAACAAGGTCGAAACAGTCTGTCTGTGAGTGGGTTTATTGGCTCTCATCCCAGGCTATGTTTAAAAGCTGTGTTAAAAGCAGCATGCATTAGCTTAACGGTTTAACCATGTAATGTGGTCTTGAGACAAAAGGTGGCACTGTGTGCTCATTTGCATGTCATTTCCCAGAATCCCGTGCTGCGGTGGAAGCACTATATACTAGGTGATATGGTGAAAAGCGGGGTTGCAGACCTGTCTAAGACATGTGAATGTGCTCACAAGTAGCACACGCACACACGCACTCCAACAAGGAAAGCTATGTTAGGTGCATGTTCCATAGGCATCAATAGGACAAAAACGTTTCTCAAGCGAGAAAGCAAGAAACAGCACTCAAATGTAAACAAAATAAACCTGTATTAGTGAAATACAAAGCACACTTAAATCCAATGTTTCGGTCCAGAAAGGACCTTCCTCTGGGAAGTGCTGGAGAACAATGGCACCCAGAAGTCATTTATACCCAAAGTACACCAAGTGAAATCAATTAGAGGGAGCTAATTGATCAGAGAGACCCACGTCAGCAGGCTAAATCACAGGTGCGCGGCGGACATCTTGAGTAGCTGAAGTAAGTCAACATGTTGTATAACATCATCTGCATGTGTGCATGCGCGTGGGAGGAGGGCGTCCATCTCTGGTAGGAGTATAGTGGCGTCCTCTGTTACCTGGTAGCACGAGCTCTGCGTCTAATCACCAAGGCAACCGGATATTTAAGGTACCGCGCATGCACGTATCCAAGCACAGTCAATCTGGTTCTGCCGGGTAAGCACCATCCGCGTGAGTGCCCGCAGCAGCATAGAGTCTCCCTGCGGAGCATAAAAGTGAGGAAATACCGGTGAATGAGAAGTATGGGAATTAAAAACAACGGTTCCCAGATGTGTGGGTAACTGGTAACCAGGGGGCATTAATGAACATTAAGGGAGTCAGTGACAAAAAGCCACTCAGTCAATTGACATGAAACTATGCAAGGAAAGGAACCACATAAGGAGAAAAACAACAGCACCCTATAGGTAGGGGAATGTGTACTAAAGTGCCTAGTACAGCAATGCTAAGATGTACTCTTCAAGCAATGAGTATGTGACCTCCAAAAATGTCAAGTGAAAAACACAAAGCACGCAGTCAGGCATAGTGTCAATAGAGATCAGTAGGATGTAGTCACAAAAAGCACACAAGTTTGAAATCCTCGCTGAGGCCCCAAGGGGCCATGGTTTTTAATTCAAAAATCATCCTCATTTCCAGTTGGAACAACAGTTTGCCTCTATCACACCCTGGGGGCGAGCGTGCACCTGGAGTATGGGCATACATTTAAGTGTTGCCAGACTATGCTTAAACTGTTTGAAATGTCTTGCTACTGTCTGGAGCTTTAAATCATCACTAGGCACTTTAGTACACATTCCCCTGCCCATAGGGTGCTGTTGTTTTTCTCCATGTGCTTTTCCCTCCGGGGGAGAGTGAGTGTGGACCATACCTCTGCCTCCGCTAGGGAGGTGGGGAAGAGCTAGAACGGCTGTGGGTGCCCTTGGCCTGTAGTGACAGTCCAGGGACCATCTTCAGTGATAGCTGATCTGACAGACTGGATTCAGCAGAAGACTGCTGTGTAACTGTTACTGCAGAGAGTAGTAATAAACCCGTTCCTGTTTTGAAATATACCTCCTGCCTGGTGCGTGACCTTACTGGGGGGAGAGGTAATAGTTCTACCGTGGAAGATCATCTTCCATTCCTGGAGTCCACGGCAGATGGAGGCGCTGCACTGCTAAGTAAATATGTGGGGTATGAGCCCAGAAGCCTGTTCCTGTGTCCCCACTACCATCGGCAGACGACTCAGCCCTCCTGTTGCCAGCAGGTATATGCACCACATACAGTACCCTGTAATGGCACCTCTCTCTAGGTGACCTAATAACATCTTTTGGGTTTAATTATCACCTCTATGCCGACGACACACAAATATACTTTTCAACACCTTACCTTACACCTGCTGTACAAACCAAAGTTTCTGAATGTCTCTCTGCTATATCATCCTGGATGGCCCTCCGACGCCTTAAACTCAACATGGCTAAAACAGAGCTCCTCATACTTCCTCCCAAACCTGGCCCTACTACCTCCTTCCACGTTACTGTTGGAACTACAATCATTCACCCAGTAGCCCAAGCACGCTGCCTAGGGGTCACATTCGACTCCTCTCTCACATTCGCCCCTCACATTCAAAACATTTCTAAAACTTGTCGCTTTTTCCTCCGCAATATAACTAAGATACGCCCTTTCCTCTGTTGTTCGACTGCTAAAACTCTGACTCAGGCCCTCATTCTCTCCCGTCTTGATTACTGTAACCTCCTGCTGTCCGGCCTTCCTGCCTCCCACCTGTCTCCCCTACAATCTATCCTAAATGCTGCTGCCAGAATCACTCTACTCTTTCCTAGATCTGTCTCAGCATCTCCCCTCATGAAATCCCTCTCCTGGCTTCCGATCAAATCCCGCATCTCACACTCCATTCTTCTCCTCACTTTTAAAGCTTTACATTCTTCTGCCCCTCCTTACATCTCATCCCTAATTTCTCGGTATGCACCATCCAGACTCTTGCGTTCTTCTCAAGGATGTCTTCTTTCTACCCCCTTTGTATCTAAAGCCCTCTCCCGCCTTAAACCTTTTTCACTGACTGCCCCACACCTCTGGAATGCCCTTCCCCTCAGTACCCGACTAGCACCCTCTCTATCCACCTTTAAGACCCACCTTAAGACACACTTGCTTAAAGAAGCATATGAATAGCACTGTGGATATTCTAAACACGATACATAATGCTTGGCCCCCTGCAGACGCACTTACCAGAACTCCCTCCTACTGTCTCTGTACGTTCTCCCTACCTACCAATTAGACTGTAAGCTCCTCGGGGCAGGGACTCCTCTTCCGAAATGTTACTTTTATGTCTAAAGCACTTATTCCCATGATCTGTTATTTATATTATCTGTTATTTATTTGATTACCACATGTATTACTACTGTGAAGCGCTATGTACACTAATGGCGCTATATAAATAAAGACATACAATACAATACAACACTGTTACACTTAATATTTCTAGCAACATCATGGTCACAGTGAAATACTGTCAAATACATTCCCTTCATCCCGTGTTTGTTTCTCTGTACAAAAGAAACCAGAAAACGATATTGGAGAAAAGTATTGCGATTTAAGCAATTAGAACTGCATAAACAATTCAACTCCTACCCCAGTTTTATAGCAATTCGTTAATTAGCGTAGAATAGGAACCATGCAACATTGTGTTTGCACACAGAGGACTGCAGTTAACAATGTCTTGTTTAGAAACACTTCTGCTTACTGCAAACCTCCCAAACTTCTTTGTAAATCAATTAAGCAGCAGCTGTGTCTCCAAGAAAAGCACAGAGGGGTTGGGTTAAAATAATATAATTTTGTTTCATATTTTCTTCTGTAATGAAGATATTAAAGAATAAATAAAAGGTGACCATACTCAGTGGCAAAAATAACCACTACTTTTTTCGCCTTGTAAACCTAGATGGGCGTTTAAGATGGTGTAAGCTGTTCTCTCTCAGACAGTGTCTCCCGGGTCACCTGCATTTATAGGTAGTAGGCTCTCTTGAAGAGTTACCATTGCAACAGGGTGCATTAACACCATAGGATTAATGGAAACCAATGGAAACGTAGGCCTAATAATTTATATATGAGTCTGTGACGATGTATATGATACAGTATTTGAATGTGTTAATGTTTATTTGGAAAAATTATTTAAAGAAATCATTGTACTCTTATTGTTTATTTGGTTTAAATTACAAGTATAATACAATAAAACTACTTTTTTTTGTCATCTTTATTTAACACAACAGTAACATTCAAATATCATATAAATCATCACAGACTAATATATAAATGACTACTGTATGCACACATTTCTATTGCTTTACGTTAATTCTGTGGCATTAATGTAGCTTTAGGTCAATCTAGTTCTTGCAAAGTACCCATTTCAAGCTGACGATCTGTAAGACACTTTACAGACAAGGCGTAGCTATAATACGTCTTCTAGCTACTTAAATATGTCCATATGACAGCTTGGTTAATGCAGCGGTACAGCTTCTACTAAACCGTGGCAGAGCCCCTTGCATCTTTTGACGCAGTCCACATCGTCCCGTAGTACATGTCCAACAATTCGTACATTTGCCATTTCCAGATAACGACACAGACTTTGCCCATTATGCCATTGGATGCACACTTCTACATATCAAAGGGCAACTCCAAATGAATAAGGACAACACAGGAAACATTTCATTTTACCTTTCTGATTTGTGCTTTCCCGTCGTTTCCTGGTTATTTGATGAGGAATCTAATCTCTCTATAGGGCAGTGTTCTCAAATTCCATTATGGCCTAAAAACCTGCATAAGATCAATATAAATATCTATAATGATATATATTTGCATAATGTGCATTTAGTTTTCGAAATAACAGCAGACGCTAATAGTTTGAATTTGTTAAAATCTGCTTAGTCAATAACTTACAGTTGAGGCTCCCTTGTTTTCTATGGTCAATGGTGGAGCTACTACAAGCTCTAAACAGGGAGTTCCAAAAGTAATGCAGTAATAAGGTGGACAACTGAGGTTAGCAACGAGGGGAGTTAAGAACGTGGGTGTACAATAATGTAACAGTAGGTGGAAAAGTCTCTGAAGACAGCGTGTAGAATAGAGAGGAGTTCCAATGGAAACCGCTACCTGAGATCCTTGCAAAATAGAGAGACAATATAGGTACCTCTATGGATCCCTCTTGTAGCACTCCTGCTTCTGTGATCAGCTGTCTTGCTGGCAGAGTGGACGTGGACGTCTTAGCAGTCAGCTGAACCTTCACTCATCTCCAGCGCGGAGTTCCCGAGTGCCGGAAGTGCGTCAGAGCATTTCCGGTCCGTCCGGTAAACGTTCCTCTCAGATGTGTGGTTTCACGGGGGAGAATGTAGTAAGCACCGACACCCACGTACCCTCTGATCCTCAGCGCGTCATACCAATCGAGCAGCAACAACGTAGTGAATGAGGATTGGAATAAAGATTCGCTAGCGTCCAAAAAATGCACCATCAGCTCACCGAATGGAGGGCTAAAAAAGTTTATTAAGACTACATAAAATAAAAAATGGGGACAAACAAAAAACTAGTACATACAACCTTAGGCCTCGGTCCCGCTGCGCTCGTTGGCGCGGGCGGCGGGTCGCGAGTTCCCCACCAGCAGGGGAATCCTCGCGAGCCGGTCCCGGTCCCCACTGGCTGCACAGCTGATTACACGCTGTAGCGCATCAGCCGCTGGAGACACCAGAGAATGGTGTTTTCTAGCTTTGACGCGTGACGTGTGTGGCTGTGAGCCAATGGGGAGGGGAGGCTTCGGGAGGAGGAGAGGCTTCGGGAGGAGGAGAGGCTGCGGGGAGGAGTGTGGAGGGACAGCAGGTGAGTGCCTTTCTCTGTGTGTGTGTCTGAGTGCGTGCATGCCTATCTGTGTGTGTATGTGTGTGCCCGAGTGCGTGAGTGCCTGCCTCTGTCTGTGTGTGTGTGTGTGTGTGTATGAGTGCCTGCCTGTGTGTGCGCACGTGTGTGTGTATGAGTGCGTGAGTGCCTGCCTGTGTGTGTGTGCGCGTGTGTGTGTGTGTATATGAATGAGTGCCTGCGTGTGTGTGTTTAAACTTACTTTCCAGCTCCAGCCCGAGTCCGTGGAGGGAGGGGGGGGGGAGAGTAGCGGGTCCCTCCGCTCAAGCCACGCCCCCCCTCCCTGTCAAACCGCCCACCTCCCGATCAAACCTCCCACCTCCCGCCCACCTCCCGATCAAACCTCCCACCTCCCGCCCACCTCCCGATCAAACCTCCCACCTCCCGCCCACCTCCCGCTCCGGCTCCCGCTCCCTACAGACCGCAGATCGCGGTCTGTGTATCTCAGCGCACCGCCTGTCAGCAGCGCAGGTGCGCTGACTCTGGGAGCGGGGCCTTAGCCTTACGTGTTTCAGGCTCCTTAGAGCCCTTTCTCAAGGGGGATCGACCCCCTTGAGAAAGGGCTCTAAGGAGCCTGAAACGCCCTCCATTCGGTGAGCTGATGGTGCATTTTTTGGACGCTAGTGAATCTTTATTCCAATCCTCATTCACTACGTCCCTTGTTTTCTAGATGTAAATGTAAAGAAAAATGTATGTATTAAACATATCAGAAAGCTGGTGTAAAGCTCACTTGACTATGCAACAATTTTAAGCCTGTTTATTGATATATATATATATATGTAGCCGGGACCCCCTTCTCGCCCTTGTTGTTGTTGGGGGCGGGTACGCTGCAGTAGGGAGCACTCCGATACAGAGGCTCCGCGTCGTGCAAGACGCCATGTTATGGTTGGCACCAGTGCAGACTTAACCTAGCCAGAGGTTGCGCATGCGCAGAGAAGAGTAAGCAAAGCCCGCGAAGGAGGAGAGTTCCGATAGGAGGGAGGTAGCGAGACACAGGTCCCATCAACCCCCGCGGGTACCCGTGATAGGGCTGAGCCAATGGGCTGCGAGGTTAAGGAGGAAAAGGAGGTGGTTGCGCGCACGTTGTTCAGAGCTGGCTGGAGAGGAGACGGAGCTTCGGTGTGGGGAGGCCAACCGCCCCCTACGTAGGCCCCATGCCCCAGGCCCAAGTAGGCCCTGAGTCACAGTAGAGACAAGCGGAGCTAAGGACTTGCCATAGTGAGGTTCCGGTTCCCTTTATTGCCGCACTATCATCACCAGGACAGTTCATAGTGGCGGGAGGTCTGGGCTCAGACCCCGCTAGCAAGCCGCAGCGTGTGCGGGTGGGATCGCCCTGGACATCCACGGTTGACGACATCTGCACCTCGCTGACCCTTTGTGAAGACTTGTAGCAGCACCGGGTACTGGAGTACCCGGCAGGTAATTCTCCAAGTGTACCAACGGTACCATCGTTCATTCGGGACACAGTGGCTGCGCAGTCACACTCATATATATATATCTGACTCACTTGAGGGTGGGAGGACTATTCCCATGGGAACTGGACACGGGGTGGGATCACCCGGTGGAGGGAGACGGCAGGGTCGGCGTTCGCCGTGACGCTGATTAGAGTGTCTCCTCTAGGGAGGGACACCTGTGGATATATGTGTGAGAATATTGCAAGTAAAGTTGATTGGTTAAGGTACACTACTGTATGTGTGTTGAAGGTATATAAGTCCTGCGAAGACCCACTTCCCCTCTGGCGGAAGCTGTCGCAGGTGGAGGCGCTGCACCAAGTTATAAGTATTGTGTGTACCCCAGGCTCTCCGTGGCAGAGGCTCAGGCCCTGTTAGCCTACAGGTAATACAGCATATGATAGTGGCCTGCGTTCATTAGGAAGCAGGGCTACATATATATGTCTGAGAGGATCACCAGAGATCCAATATACCGGCACAGCATAAGAGATAATAACATTAAAGTGGTTTAGTGTCTGTCTCTCTCTCTCTCTCCATTCATTTCAGCTCTGGGGATCCCTACTTACGTAGATACTTACCTCTGAATTAGGTGCCGGTATCTCTGCATCTGCTATTCTCGACAGCCAGGGTTCACAATATGTCCGCTGTTGAAAGTTTTCATGTCCTGCAGACTAATAGGAAGCCGTTACATAATCGGTACGGCTTCCTATTGGCCCATGTTACAAGGGAGGGTTAAGCTTGAAAGCCCAGCCAGAGCAGCTACCGGCACCTACTTAGGAGGTAAGTTTCTACGGACGTTAACGGGGTTCCGCTCCGGAGACCCCCTGCTTCATTGCTATATTTAAAAAATAAAACGATTTGAAAAAAAGTGAAAGACTTCCGTCATACAGCACGTTCATAACCATTTTTCAATAGATATTTAATAAAGTAGGTTGTCGCATGTGTATGTAGATGAGAAAAGTACGATTTTGATAGCAGTTTATTAGATTAGAAATGTTGGGTTTTCATAGAATGTTTAGGACAGCGCATATAAAGGCCTAGAGTATAAGGCAGCGGCCAGGCTGGGAGCAAGCACGCTCTCGCTCGAGCGCCGTGATGTCAGGCGCATGAGAAGCAGGAGCGATTCGTGTCCTATTGAAAAATTGTAGTTGCGCGCGCATGGGGGGCGTGTCAGGGGGCACAGCCGTGACATCACAGAGCTGGTCCGCCCTCATTGGATGAACTGCTCACGTGACGCGCTAGCGAGAATCAGAATCAAATGTTTTTGTCTCTCCAAGCAGCTGAGCACGGAGCACATGCGCACGCACGCTGGACAGTCTCATTGCGATCATGTGTTTGATTGCGTGTCGCATGAGCGTGCAAGCGCGCTCAGCTTCACCCTTGACAAGGCCTAAAAGAAGGAGGAGGATTGGTGGACAGTTGCTGGCTGTAATTGCTACCCCCCACAAGACAAATACAAGCTATAGCCTTCCAAATATTCTTATCAGCTTCAACGTTTAAAAAACAAAAAACAAAACAAAGTTCACAATGTAAAGGACCTCAAATATCCATTAACTGTCCAGAGGTATGCTGTATTTAATATAGCAATGGATAAGTTCAAAGACAACAGTGCTGTTGCTCAACTGTGTCTTTGGGTCTGCTGTGTGGACAGTAACCTAAATATAACACAAGACTTTGTGGATTTAATAGGATTACATGGGCATACACAAGGGACTGGCTTTTTTTGAAGCTTCACATGCTTTATCACTATAGAAAATGGTGTCTATTACAACAGATGGCTGCCCTTCTATGGTTAGAGTAAATCAGGGATTTATAACTTTACGGAGATCTTGGATACCTAACTTGCTTGGGGTAAACTTCTGGATGAACTGGAAGGATACCGAATATGGAGATCTGCAGTAGTTTTGCCATGTAGTGCGCGGGCTAAACAGGGGAGATGTACTCAAACTATTCACTGCACGTCTTCCAACAATCTGCTATTTTATTATTCAATGTTCTCATGCACAGGCGGAAAATGATGATGCACCCTTTCTGTTAGATCTGGCCTCTCACACTGATATCACAAGTCACCAGAACAAACTAAATATATCCCTACAGGGGGAAGAGAAAAAAAAACGAACTTCTATCCGCTGCAGTGTCCAATAATTCATGATACAGTTACCAGTAACGTCAACTCAGCTCATATCTTGTGATTTTACCCATTTCCCACATCTTAAAGAGGCACAGACAAAGAGCTCTGATGTCTGCCAAAGTACAATACATTAGATCAATTGGACATGCTTACAGTGGTGAAAGAGCGTTTTAAAAAGCAATTTTCTTCACAAAATGACTTGAAGCCATTCATTTCATGGGAACTGTCTGATGCTATTTACTTAGCTTAATTGAAACAACTTACACCAGACACAAACCTAAGGTGGCGGTAACGCCACAGCACAATTTATTAAACCATCATACCAATACAGAACTTAAACTACTACATTATAAAGTTAACCTCTCACCTCCCGGCCAGAGAAAACATAGTTCAGAAATAACAATGGCTCCTCCCCTCCCAGCCAGGCGCCTCCATTACCATCACAGCCAAACCAACAAGTTAACCATTCCTGAGACCATGCTCAAAATTAACCTACCGCTGAGCCATTTAATGCCTTAAATTGGACAAGGCCCTTCGAACAAAAATATTGCTCTTTCTAACCCTTCTTGAATCACGACATAGATTGAACAAACCCTACCACTGCTTTGTGCAGCCTCGTCCGGCAAAGCTCTACTGGCTTTACACTTTTCTGAACCAAACGTGGCACCAGCTCTGACTACACTAAAATTGCTGTAAGGCATACAATAGAAACGTCTGCCAGTACCCTTTAAATTATTTGAATTAATTACAGAGTTTGAACATTACCAATGTCGTTACCACCCGCATGAGTACATATCACATCTGGCAACCCAAACCTATTCTTGTTCAGCAGCAACTCTGGCAACATTTTCTTCCACTGAAATCCCTTGTGCCCCAACCACTGCACTGCACATGTCACAGCTGCCAAGCCTACATTAGTACCATATAAACAATGTCTTGCTCTCATAGCTGCCCAATTGATAAATTAATCACACCTGAGAGACATAAATGTTGTGATTATTCCAGCACCAAGCTAGGCCATATATAACACCTGTAGTGCTGCGACACCCAGCGCCCAATTCTTTTAATGATTGCATCATTTAAACCCAGGCGTGCGGCTTCTGTTGCTGATCCCATGTAAACAAAAGTCATTATCAGCTATACCCAAAACTTTTAAACAAGCCTTGAAAACAAATAAATTGAAACTTGGTTAGCACTGACTTATCTTCATATACAAATAGAGGGGCCTGATCCTCAGGTCTGAACCTTAAAAATGATTTCATATTTGCACTGAATAAAATCGGACTTCTTGGCAAACTACTGTAGCCGGGTCCCCCTTTTACCTTTGGCCGGGCGGGGGTGGGGGGGAAAGGTTGCAAGCAGGCGACCGGGTTGCCGAAGCTCCGCAGTGCACCCGGCAAGCAGGGGCCGCCATCTTGAATAGTCACACGTGCGCAATAGAGCCGATGCGCATGCACAGGGCACAGTTAGTGTGGCGGCCATTAGAGAGGCCCCGCATGGGACTATGAGTCCCAGCAGCCCCAGGGGCAGTACACCACGTGGGGCCTGACAGCCAATAGGACTCTGGTAGCCCTGATATAGTTACATTTGGCACGCTTAGGACTGCGTGCCAGTCGGAAGCAGGACATCAAGTGGTGAGGTAAGGTCCAGGGAGAAGTGCTCCGCACGACTAGGCCAGATATAACCTCAGGTCCCAGCTAGACCCCGACCACCTATAGTTTGTGTGCTATATGGAAGGGCCCCAGATAGGGATGCTCCCATTAGCATATTAGTGTCAGTGTTATTGCACCGGTGATGGACGCCACGTGGTAAGCTGCGGTCTGGAACCAGACCACATGTATTCTAATAGACATTTGAAGGGAAATACTCAAGCAAGAGCTCCCTCCAGAGGCAGATGCCTGAGGAGACGAGCGAGAGAGTATTCAGCAGACCGCTGTGTGGGACCACATTGCGGTTTGGCGGATCCCTCAGCCAAGTCGGCCTGGTCTGGCCTAAGACCACAAAGGTATCTAAAGTACACCAACGGCTATACACAGTGGGTAGTGCTACTCCACACACACTCTTTGGGTGGGCCTAGCTCTGTGGACACCGGGGTGGTTTGGTGCCCAGGACACCCTCATAACTTTGAAGGAGATCTCACCGGAGGCGGACATTGTGGTGGACAGGGGTTGGTCATACACTGTGTTATATTGTGGGTACTGTTATATAATAGGTTGTGTGTGTGATCAGTAAATATATATATATATATATATATATATATATATATATATATACAGTGTTCGACAATCCTATACATCTGCACGCCCAGGGCGAGTGGATTTAACATCTTGGCGAGCTCCTATTGGCCCAAGCAGCACACGTGTTTGTTTTTTTAAATTTTCCCTGCTCCGCTAAAAAAAAAAAAAAAAAACTCCCCCTACCTGACTGCTGATTGGCGCTCGCTCCCAGGCTTTGTGGGCGCGCGGCCAGGCTCTATACGAGCCCGTGCATCACGCTCGACCATGGCGATCTTGCTGGAAGTAAGTACTCCTTTTGCTGCCTCCCGCACTTCCTCTGCTGCCTCCCCATGCCTCCCGCACTCCCTCTGCTGCCTCCCCATGCCTATCGCACTCCCTCTGCTGCCTCCCCATGCCTCCCGCACTCCCTCTGCTGCCTCCCCAACCCTATCGCACTCCCTCTGCTGCCTCCTGAACTCCCTATGCTGCCTCCACATGCTGCCTCCCCATGCCTATCGCACTCCCTCTGCTGCCTGCCGCGATGTCCCTGTACCCCCCGCTGCCCGCGCGGGATGGGAGGTGATAGCGGGGGTGTTTCTTCTCCGGTCCCCGTGGCTGGCTGCAGTTTTTCCCTATCCCCCCACCTCTCTGCCCCCGCTGGACGGGAGGTGGTAGCGGGGGTGTTCCTTCCCCCCCCCCCCCCCCAGTCCCCGGCGCTCCCTTGGCTGCTGCCCGCGCAGGGCCGGAGATTGGCGGAGAGGAGGGGGGTGGGGGAGGAGTGTGTGAGAGAGATCGTCTCGGGGGGGAGGGGGGGTGCTGTGGCGGTGTCTGCCTCTGGAGGGGGGACGCCCCCCCCCCTGCCTCACAGAGGTCCTCCTGCCATGTGGAGGGCCCACTGCCGTGCGGAGGCCCCACTGCTGCCATGTGCGACCCCCTGCCTTGCGGGTGAGTGACAGTGTGAGAGTGACAGTGTGTGAGTGTGTTACAGTGTGAGACAGTGACTGTGTGTGTGTGACTCAGTGACTGTGTGACTGACTGAGTGACTGTGTGTGTGTGACTGAGTGTCTGTGTGTGACTGACTGAGTGTCTGTGTGTGTGTCTGTGAGTGAGTGTGTGTGTCTGTGAGAGTGTGTGCCTGTGAGAGTGTGTGTCTGTGAGTGTGTGTGTGTGTCTGTGAGAGTGTGTCTGTGAGTCTGTGAGTGTGTCACCCTCTCTCCCTCTCCCTGTGTCACCCTCTCCCTGTGTCACCCTCATCCACTCCCTGTGTCACCCTCTCCCTGTGTCGCCCTCTCCCTGTGTCGCCCTCACCCTTTCCCTGTCGCCCTCACCCTTTCACTGTTGCCCTTACCCTTTCCCTGTCGCCCTCACCCTTTCCCTGTCGCCCTCTCCCTCTCTCTGTCGCCCTCTCCCTCTCTCTGTCGCCCTCTCTCTGTCGCCCTCTCCCTCTCTCTGTCGCCCTTTCTCTGTCGTCCTCTCCCTCTCTCTGTCGCCCTCTCCCTCTCTCTGTCGCCTTCTCCCTCTCTCTGTCGCTCTCTGTCTTTGTCTCTCATTCTCTCTCGCTCTCTCGCTCTCTCTGTGTGCGCCGCTCTCTGTGTCTCTGTCTCTCTCTCTGTGTCTCTCTCTCTGTGTCTCTCTCTCTCTGTGTCTCTCTGTAACGATGCGCGGAACACGCCCCCTGCGGCGTGTTCCTTCCTTACCTGTTTACTTCTGATCGCCGCCCTCTAGCTGCGAGTCAAGATCCTGTGTCTTTAAGGATTCTGAAGCAAACAACGCCATCTTGCTTCCTGGCAAATCCTGCCCTCTTCCTCCTGACAGGAAGTAAGCCTCTCTTTGACTTTCTCTTTGCTATTAGTCATTTGCTGCCTGCCCTAGTGCCTGCTAGTACTATCATTACATGCTGTTCCTGCCTGGACCTCCTAGGGACCTTTACTTATCTCCTTTGGAATCCGGAAGACTGGGACAGTCACTCATATACTACTGAGGTTAGTTTACCGTCGGGTAGTGTAGGTACCTGCTTAGTAGGGTTGACCTTGACGTGGTAGCAGGCTTATAATTCCTTGGCCAATGGATTAGACTAAGAACCCTTATGTTATATTTAGTTTCGCTGCACCTTGCTGTTTCTGGCATTATGCCTTTAAGGAGGCTGGATGTCTTCCAAGAAGCAATTCCCTTGTGGATGTTACCTTGTGCTCTGGACTCTACCTCCCCAGCTCCTTCCATGTTCCTAGTTCCATGTTCCTAGTTCCATGTTCCTGTTCCATGTTCCTAGTTCCCATTCCAGACTCTCGTGCTGAAGCGTTGGCTTTTCCCCGCGTTGGTGCCTGAGATCACGCGCATCCCCGCTCTGCTGCCAGAGCATGCGCACACATGCAGCTGGGTTAGTCGTGTCTCTGAGCTTGACTCCGCACCTCCGGACGCGTCGCGCATTCTCATGCGTGCGGCGCGCTCACGTGACTACGTGCGCCGATCCCCAGCTGCATGGCAACTCTCCCCCATTCGTGTCTCCTGCGGCTCCCCCACCTCGCTATCGAGTCCCTCCCTTTCCCTGCGCTTGTGTGGGGAGCACAAGCGTAACACTCTCTCTCTGTCTCTCTCTCTCTGTGTCTCTCCCTGTCTCTCTCTGTCTGTCTCTCTCTCTCTCTCTCTCTCTCTGTCTCTCTCTCTCTCTCTCTCTCTCTCTGTGTCTCTCTCTCTCTGTCTCTCTCTGTCTCTCTCTGTCTCTCTCTCTCTCTCTCTCTCTCACCCACTCTCTCTCTCTCACACTCTGGATCTCTTATTTATCCTATATATCTTAACTGCCCTATACCTACACCGAAATAACCTACACTGGCGACACACTTTATTCGAGCTCGGCTAGTCCCAAGAATTCGGGTATACCCGGGTGTATTGAGGTTTGTGACTGTTTTCTGCCCGAGTGCATTGAGGTATTTTCCATGCAGGGATTGAAGCATTTTATTCCCGCTGGCTGCAATACTGCACAGTATATATATATATATACTGCATTACAATTCATGAATTTATGCCATCTGGTAGACACGCGAAGCATTGCAGCCTATTAAATCCTAATCATTATCATTTAACAGATCAGCCGCCCGTCAGCCAGGCATGAACCCAGGCTGGGAAGGCAAACGCAACGGGGCTTGTCAGAGGTGAGGAGCGGCGCATTCCAGGTATCTGCCAGGTACATACTGGGTATTTACTCGAATAAAGTGTGTCGGTGCAGTATACTGCTTTCTTCCAGATCTAACTCTCGAGCTACACACGGAAGACATCGGAATCCACCCTTACCCAGAAGACAGGTAAGGAACAGCTCCCCTTCAATGTATAACATTCCGGGAATGAGGGTACCTGGACATTGAGGGACTGCGGATCAGGTAAGATCCCAGACGGGATTGCTGCTTTAGATATTGTGGCGCGGGGGCGTCCAGGCACTAGTTATGGAGTTCAGGAAACGAGTCATTCAC
Source organism: Ascaphus truei (assembly GCF_040206685.1). Lineage (NCBI taxonomy): Eukaryota > Metazoa > Chordata > Amphibia > Anura > Ascaphidae > Ascaphus > Ascaphus truei. The sequence goes on along the minus strand of NC_134486.1, from coordinate 231,030,554 downwards.
ATCTGGCTTTTTTTTCTAAATCCAACATTTACACACACACACACACACACACACACACACACACACACACACACACACACACACACACACACACACACACACACACACACACACACACACACACACACACACACACACACACACACACACGTAACAAGGACTAATTGTAGTATAATGTATAATTTTTAGGCATTAAATGGCAGTTAGTGAGGAGAGTCTCACAGCAGCCATTTTGTGTAAAGACAGATTCATTTCTACATGCAGGTGCAAAACATATGTTGTTTTTATTCCCTTTTCAGTGAAGCAAATAAATAACAATATGTTTAGGCATTAAATGACAGTTAGTGAGGAGATACTCACAGCAGCCACTTAATATTATAAAATGTAGATTCCAACTTATCCCTTTAAGAGGTGTAACATTCATCTAACATGGATCTCATGTGATATTAAATATCCCCCAAAAATATACTCTTCAAAAGAATCACTTATTTATATTAATATTGGTCATCTCTTAAGTGTAACGGGTATTCCCCCACCCAATCGTAGATAGAGGGTAGGTGCGGAGAACCTAATGTTACCTGGTGTGGTGCGTTACCTGTTAGGCTCACAGGAGGGCTGAGCTTCCGCCACGGGGAACCTGGGGCAAGTATAATACTATGAGTAACCCTGTACTCGGTGCAGCGCCTCCACCTGCGATGGCTCCCACCAGAGGGGGAGTGGTTCCTCGCAGGACAATATATATCACTCAACACACAGTATGGATAACCACTAATGCCTTTACTAGCGTGACCGTACTCATGCATAACAATCAATAAATCAACAGGTGTCCCTCCCTAGAGGAGATACTAACTAATGCATCTCGCAGGACGCTACCTCCACCTGCACCTCCACCGGATGATCCCACCCAGTGCCAAGTACCCCACACAGTATCACCCCACCCTCAAGTGAGATAAATATGTGTAACTGCGCAGCCACTATGTCCCGTGTGAATGTGATAGGACTCGTTGGTGCACTTGTTGATTGTTACCTGCCGGGCACTCCGGTGCCCGGGCCTGCCATGGAACTTCACAAAGGATCCTGATGTCGGCTGAACACAGGAACTGCCGTCCGGGGAGATCCCACCCGGATGACTACAGGAACTACCGTCCGGGGCGATCCCACCCGGATGACTGCCGCAGCAACCACGAAGGTCTGAGCCCAAACCTCTAGACGAACGCGCCGCGTCCGCTGGGTCCCTAACTGGCTCTGAATAGTAAGGGGCAGGGTCCCTAACCTGGGGCCTGTCCCTGACACAACTCAATCTACTGGGTGGCTCAGGGCTATCTCGGGCCTCGGGGGCTGCTGGCCTAGTGCAGGGAGTCACTGACTCCTGCACCCTACCTCCTTCCCCTGGCTGCTCCTGGTGCTGACTCACTGACGAGCTCCAAGCCCGCGAAATGTATCTATCTAGGTCTGCAGGGCAATCCTTCAGCCCTATTCGCTCCCTGGCGTCACATGGGGCGCTGCTAGCGTTCGCGCGCTTATCTCTGCGCATGCGCGACTACTCAGGGCCGCCGGCAACTGCACTGTGCATGCTCAACCCCCCAATGGCCGCCGCAACTCCCTGGCCTCTTCCGCGCATGCGCGCGCAACTGCAATGGCGGCCCCCGCTAGCCGGGTGCGCCGCCGAGCCTCCTATGGCTCCAACCGCTCCCTGCTCCGGCCCCCACCTTTGGGAACAGCCGGCGTTTCCGTCGCTGCCTCAGGCGGCACCCGCGACCGCGCTGACCCAAAGGAGGGGGGTCTCTGGGAGCCGGAGGACACCGGGGCTACATAAGTAATATAATCTGATAATAAATTAGTTAATTAGACAGGATTGATAGTCTGAGGTGGGTTAAATTAGACAGGGGTGATAGTCTGAGGTGGGTTAAATTAGACAGGGGTGATAGTCTGAGGTGGATTAAATTTACCAAAGTCAGTGTGTGACTCCGCAGGGGTGATAGTCTGAGGTGGGTTAAATTAGACAGGGGTGATAGTCTGAGGTGGATTAAATTTACCAAGATCAGTGTGTGACTCCGCAGGGAGGATAGTCTGAGATGACAGTCTCAGGGGGTATGGTGTGGCAGTGTGAGTGTGTGACAGTGGAGTAGGTATGTCAGTGATGTCAGTTTAGTTCTTGGCCAATGAGAGTCGTGGGGGAGGCGGACCATGGACGGGCGGACCGAGGGACCAATGTGTGTGTGTTTGTGTGTGTGTCACAGTGGAGCGTACATCTTGGCCAATTAGAGTCGAGGGGGGGGGCGGGCGGATACTAACAATCAAACACTCAGTTTTATTTTATATATATATATATATATATATATATATATATATATATATATATATATGCAAATATAACTGTATGCTCATCTGCATGTCTTAGGCAGGTCTGCAACCCCGCCTTTCCCCATTATCACCCAGCATACACTGGCGACACACTTTATTCGAGCTCGGCTAGTCCCACGAATTCGGGTATACCCGGGTGTATTGAGGTTTGTGACTGTTTTCTGCCCGAGTGCATTGAGGTATTTTCCAAGCAGGGATTGAAGCATTTTATTCCCGCTGGCTGCAATACTGCACAGTATATATATATATATATACTGCATTACAATTCATGAATTTATGCCATCTGGTAGACACGCGAAGCATTGCAGCCTATTAAATCCTAATCGTTATCATTTAACAGATCAGCCGCCCGTCAGCCAGGCATGAACCCAGGCTGGGAAGGCAAACGCAACGGGGCTTGTCAGAGGTGAGGAGCGGCGCATTCCAGGTATCTGCCAGGTACATACTGGGTATTTGCTCGAATAAAGTGTGTCGGTGCAGTACAGCACTTCCACTGCAGCAAGGGATTCTGGGAAATGACATGCAAATGAGCACACAGTGTCACTTTTTGCCTCAATAACCATTTTTAACATGGTTCCCTATAGGCTTAAACTTGCTGCATGGTCACAGCTTTGAGCACAGCCAGGGTTAAGGTGCATACCCAGAAAACCACCCACAGACAGCCGTTTCGACCTTGATGGGTCTCATCAGTGTGGGGTTGATTTTACTGGGAATGCAAGAGACGCTATGGGATAGGCTAAACCATAATACTGAGTTAAGTTATGGTGAGTAAAAAAAGTGACAAAAACCCTCCACAGGAAAGCAAATATGCAAATATAACTGTATGCTCATCTGCATGTCTTAGGCAGGTCTGCAACCCCGCCTTTCCCCATTATCACCCAGCATACAGCACTTCCACTGCAGCAAGGGATTCTTTGACCATGGACCCCAGAATCCCTTGCTGCAGTGGAAGTGCTGTATGCTGGGTGATAATGGGGAAAGGCGGGGTTGCAGACCTGCCTAAGACATGCAGATGAGCATACAGTTATATTTGCATATTTGCTTTCCTGTGGAGGGTTTTTGTCACTTTTTTTACTCACCATAACTTAACTCAGTATTTGATATATATATATATATATATATATATATATATATATATATATATATATATATATATATATATATGTATATATATATATGTATATATATATATGTATATATATATATATATATATATATATATATATATATATACACACACAGTGGTTGACAAATCACCAAAAAATCTACTCGCCACCTAGTACCAAACGTGTGCTGCTTGGGCCAATATTTACTCGCCCGGGGGTTAAATCCACTCGCCCGGGGCGAGCAAATGTTTAGGTTTGTCGAACACTGTAATATATATATATATATATATATATATATATATATATATATATATATATATATATATATATATATATATAAACTAACAAAACAAGAAAAAGCAGCGCCTCAATGGGTATAAATAGTGATAAAATTCTAATATATGGTGTTAATATCAAATAACAATATGATTAGTGTCAGTGCCTGCGTATAAAACAATAAACATATATTCAATAAAATAACTTAGAATAAACGCAGTACATTAATGTGCAAAAAAATAAAATAAAATAAAATGAAGTGAAAAACCAGTCCTTTGTGAAATAGTTCGTCAATGAAATTAATGACGTGGGTGTAGGGTGAACTTTGAGAAAGTCGCCCGAGTGTGACGAAACGCGTCAGGGAGCGTCATTACGCAATACGTCACGTACGGACATTACGTCATCACGTGTGTGCATGAACAGGCAGGTTCGTGCGTCTAACAACTTGAGGCCATACAGCTAGGATATTCTCTGAGGACTCCAACACGATTCCGGTGTACTTCTTCCACGCTCTGAAACATCCTGATGATCACGGATCTTCCATCATCCAGAGACTGACGGACATCAGAGACAAGCAGAGATACCGGATGGTGGTGATACAATCACGACATGCTTTTAACTTTTTTACCCTTGTGAGTGATATTCTTTCCCCCCCCCTCCTCCTTCCCATCATTAAATATACAGTTTTACACTATGGGGCGTGCACTCTCTTCTCTTTCTCCCATATATATATATATATATATATATATATATATATATATATATATATATATATATTTATATATATAAAGGGGGAACAAGAGGTGGCGCCTACCTAAATCTAACTAGCATGAATAGGTCAAATATTGTGGAAATGATGAGATGACTATGCTGTTCAGGACTAAAAGAATAAAAAATGAATTAACACATAAAGAATGTCCAGATGTAAAAAATATAAATACAATACAAATCAATCTCCGGTTCCACACACTGTTCAACTGAGTCTTTGCAGCCTGAGAAAAAGGGGAACACCACTCCCTACAGGATATCTACCAGAAAAACAAACAAAAAACAGGCGCACTCACAGCGAAGTAAAGTTACAACATTTATGTAGAACTGGATAAGTAAAAATGCACACTCACAAACATAACTGGAAATAAAGCATGTATGAGTAATATTCAATCGCCAGCCAATGCACAGGATACCAGCAGCTCCTTGAAGTAACCGTCTGGTGTAGACTAGAAGCGGCAGCTCCTGCAGTGCACTCTGTGTACCGGATGTGATGAGGAGCATCTCTCCACACCAAACCCACCGTCGCAGTAGTGAGTCTCTAGTGGTAGTATCGCGAGACCTTAATGATGTCACTGGGTTCTCCGGATAAGCTACAGTACAACAGCCCCTGCAGGGACTTAGTGCTTGCGGCTGCACTCAATGAATATTGAACAAATGGCTATAGTCCCGTGAGTGAGATGGCGTGCATAAATGTAAAACTGGACAGGTGTAAGTCCACAAAACACACCCTACGCGTTTCGTCTTCAAAAGACTTCGTCAGGGGTAATAGCATAGACTGTGATAAATATTTTTATAGTTGGAATTACCAATCAAACAGTAGAAAGACTAATTGCATAGTGGGTATCAGATGTGTAATTGAGAACTAGGTTAACTCCTATAAATGCTGGTATAAATACACATCAATGTCAAGAAAATACTTATATGTATAAATACATATCAGTGCAAATAAACAAAGGTATATAATTACATGACACAAACAAAGTGAAAGGACTATTATATTATGGCTTAACAGATGAATCAATATATATATCATAAACAAACACTGTGAAGACTGAATTGAAAAAGACCGTATCAGATAAAAAGAGACTCAGAGGGAATTGTAACCCCAGAGGAAAGAACACATATATATATAATATATATGTATAGGTAGAACCAGAGGAAAAGTTAATGCATTACTCAGAATATAAGGCAATACACATGTAGAGATGTAAAGATGTAAATAACAAAACAGAGGCAAATACAACAATCATGTGATAGTCACCACAATTGGAAATTCAGATGCTAATATATACACATATAGAGGAAGGAGAGACACACATAGGCGTCTGGACTGATGGTGGCCACACAAGGACAGCATACCACACATAAATTCATAATTATATGTTAGTAAATGTGCAACTTATGAGTATATTGAAATATTTTGTGTTTAACGTGTGAATATTTAGTGTCAGAATTCAACTATAATATTAATATAATAGTATTGGTAATGTCAAGATATTGGGAAAACTATTAAATATTTAACAAACAGTGTGGTGGGTGCAGGTCAATACGAAGGGAACGAAGTACATCGTTCAAACCAGACCTTCGTAAAGACACACACCACCAACACACAGCTATAATTAAAAAAACCTTTCAACTACTGTACTGATATCAATAGTGTCATTGAGACCATCCGGGTACAGGGTTCCAAGAACATAAATCCAGTATGTGTCTCTGACACATAATTTCTTGAACCTGTCACCTCCCATTAAGGAAGGTGAAATAAACTCAATTCCCATAATGGACAGGGAGCATGGGTTTTTGTTATGTATAGTATCATAATGGCGAGATATACTATATTGGTTCCTGTGAGGGGTTATCCTGCTGCGCTAGGATCCCTCCCAGGTGGAGGCGCTGTAACAAGAGAGCACACGATCACCCCAGGCTCCCAGTGGTGGAGGATCAGGCCTCCTATACGCCAGAAGAGAAGTTAATAGAACGACGCTCAATATTTGTGTGTACACACAAGTATCTTGATAGTTGAAAAAATAATCCAAAAATGGGAACACTGTATCAAATCCATAGGCTCACATATATATCATGATCATATAAAGAGGGGGGCAAAAATAAAGACCTAGCAGTCAGTCTGCACAACTACCGCAGAGATGGTCAAAAATGCACACCCCACTTAAAGCATAAACATCCCCATTAGGGGTCAAAGGTAATAAGATAAAGGCTATTGCCCATTACCTGCCCTGGGTGTATACTGAAGTCCAGAGCGCCAATACACGATAGTAGTTCCTCTGCGTGCAATCCTGGCGTATAGGAGCAATAGAAGTAGAGTGGAGCAAAGGTGCACTGCAACTGGAAAGATTCTTTGAAAAAATATCACGGGCAAACTCCAAAATAAAATAGAGGGTATTTAATAAATGGACTCACAAGTAGATGACGCGTTTCATCCCGTAGGACTTGCGTTTGTCATGTTCATACACCAGACAGGTACTCAGCACGCGTAGTTCCCATAGTCACGGGGAAAGGGGGCTACACTATCTACTGTACAGATACAGCCACCAGTATTAGAACACTTACCTGGAAAATTCTGGGAGATTCTGGAGCAGTCTCACAGTAAATGCCTCAACATTTCTGTGAGATTCTTAATGGCCCATCGGATTAACACAGCAGGGGTCCCCGCAGTCCCATTCAAACTGAACTGTTGAGGCATTTACTGTGAAACTGCCCCAGAATTTCCCAGGCAAGAGTTCTAATGCAGGTGGCTGCATCTGTAGATGCAAACTCGACCCCCTCGCTGACTGATCCGTTTTTGAATATCTTATAATAACATACACTGACTCATCTGTTACTTCCACATCAGCAATGAAAAAAACCCCAGGCCCATTCTTACTTGCTGAAACTAGCTCACTAATCCTTAAGGCCGAAAAGAATGGCATGAAAAAAACTGCTTTAAATAAGCTACATTCAAATGTCAAAAAACAAACACCCTCCAACTTAAAAAAAAAAAATCTTAAATCAACCCACTTGGAGTTGGAGTTGTAACAGGCCTTCTTTTGTCACCCACTGTTGTACCTGTTGCATCATCTTTTAAAAGTCGCTTCATTCAAAGGGATTTTGTCCAAACCTTTTAGCCCTCCTTGTACCAAATGAAATATGAGATTCCCTTGCAACGTCTCGTCCATTTATACGAACTGGCTCTTAAACTTAACTCAGCTGTTCCACTAATTCACATATGCCGATAAAGTTGCCTGTGATAAAGATTGTCTTATTAAATTACTTATTACCACCTGACCAATGACCATTCCAATACGCACCGTAACCTGCTGCACCTGTAAGCAACATCAAGTCTGCATTATCTATGCACATAACGGCCATTGGAATTTTCTAACAAGGTATTCCATACCTTGAGGTCATCTTTGATTTCTCTAGACACTGTAACATGCCAGTTCGGGTTTTTAAACCTTGCTGATGCAGATGCCCATCCATTGGCATACTGTAATTTGGGATGCAAATGACCCAACAAGAACTGTAGCTGTTTGAGCCCAACATTTCCCCCCCCCCCGTTGTTTTAGTCACCAGTTGCCTTAACCTCTGCAACTAGTCACCTGGCAGACAAAATTGGACCTTGTATCAAATCTATCCCAAGGAAGAACAGATTGTCAGTAGGGCCTACTCTCTTTTCAGCTGCTAGATGCACCCCAAATCGCTTAGCAATCCACTGGAATGTTAATAAAAGTCTTTTTGGCACCTGCAAATAAAAAGTAATGTATTTAATGAATGATGAACTTACTTCTCATCTCCATTTTCACTACCCAGTGCAAAAAAGAAGCAAACACCTCAAAATAGTAACATGATAACGAACAATTCATTGGCAAGCACTTCTCAAAATAATGCCACCCTTCAAACTGAAAGCCTAACATGTTAAAACATTCTGGATGAATGGATAACAAACTAAATGTCGACTCGCTGTCGGCCTTAGCTAATAGTGCCCCATGCACACATTGCCTCACCAGCTGAATAGCTTGATCAATCATGCGTAGGAAATGTACAAAAATTCCCTATCTATACCACTGTTTAAAGAATCTGCCACCGGATAAGACAGATAATGTATCAATCTAAATGAACCTGGCTCCTTTTATGGGACAATACCAAGGGCAAACAAATTCCTCAAAATGCAGGTCTCCTTTAGGACAGAGGTACAAAGTAGAGCTCTACTTACAAGTTCATAACAGAGGCTGTTTTTGGCTGTCACATTAAATGAAGAATTGCATTATGAACTTCTGAGTAGAGCTCTACTTTGTACCTGTCCTAGAGGAGACCAGTACATTGAAGAATGTGTTTGTCTATGTTGTGTTGGCTGCACAAGCAGGATTCTTCTCGCCTGAAACTATTTCCCAGCACTTTGGAACTGTACAATACCCAGGGGTCACAAATGAAAATGTTGAAAAGGTGGAACAGAAAAGGGACCTGCTACTCTGCCCAACAATAATTATTTTCTAAATGTCTTCTTCGGTACCCCTGGGTGTTCCACCGCTGATGTCAAGTTGTTCACCCATGCCAGTTTTGGATACCCACTGAGGCGATATAAAAATGTAATACAATATATAATATTAAATAAAAAAAACCTGATGTGAAACCTTCTTTAATTAAAGTGGCCTTCTGCTTTGTCTGGGTACTTGTCTAAACAAGGCAATATCTTTAACAATTTCACTGGTGTCCTCACCTTTACCCATATATCCTCTTTTATGTACCCTTGGCATGGTGTTACCGAAGTGCTTGAAATAGCGAAATGCTGGCTGGTTACTTGCACATGTTGACCATGTGACGGCGAAGGGGTCCCCAGGACACCAATTAAACATTATGCCCAGCTGGGGTGCCCCTGAGTCATAAAAGATGACTGTGGAGTGTCAGCTCTGCAGTCCAGAGCTGGTTGCAGTCCTGAAAATGTATAATACAGTGTGTAAAATGTGCCCCTGAGCTATATTGGGGAAATGTGAGTGTCAGCTCTTCTGTTAGAGGGGTAGAGAGGTTGTTGGGGGCACAGGGGGTGGGTGTGTTGTATATTGCAATGTTTATTGGGGGCAATTGTCCCCAATTAACATGCTATTGCACCTTAACCCCTTCATTACCTTAGTGAATAACTGCTAAGGTAATGAAGCTGCTTTAATGTCTTTTTATTAATATTGTGCAGGAGCAGGGGGTCTCCTGAGCTGAACCGCTTTGATTTCTGGCTCTAGGACCCCCTGCTTCCTGAGTTACAGGCCCAGATATAGGGTGCCAGTATCCCATTGTTTACATGTCACACGTCACACGACATGGGCGCTATAAAAATGGCGGCGACACTGGCACCCGATGCCACAAACCGGGGCCTGTAACACGGGAAGCAGGGGGTCCCTGAACCAGAAATCAAAGCTGTTCAGCTCAGGAGACCCCCTGCTCCTGCACACTATTAATAAAAATGACATTAATGCAGCTTCATTACCATAGCGGCAATCCGCTATGGTAATGAATTATTGTTTATTGATATGTGTGTTTTGAGACTAGTGTAGATGTGCAGGGAGTCTCCTGAGCTGAACCGCATAGGTTTTAGGTCCGGGGTCCTCCTGCTTCCCGAGATACAAGCCCCGTAACTGGGCACCGGTATCTTCTATGCATTGTTTACATCCCACAGTCATGTGATCGGTACATCTCAAAGCAGAGGGATACCGGCACCCTATAACAGGGCCTGTATCTAGGGAAGCAGGGGGTCCCCGGACCTGAAACCAATGCGGATCTGCTCCGGAGACCCCCTGCACATCTACACTATGAATAACAATTTTATTTTTAAATATTTTTTTCCAGCGAGATTTGCGCAGAGAGAGGCGGATCTCTCTCTGCTGCAGACAGATCTCGCCATGTGAACCCTTCTCGCAGGGCAGATTGTCTCACCGATCGTCTACTCGCCATGTTTGAAAATGTTGCTCTCGCAGGTATTCGGGCCTTTCAGCATACCGTGAGAGCAACTCGCCAAAAACATGGCGAGTTCAAAAGCATGCTTACTGCATGAGGCCCAAAATGGGGGAAAAGATAATTCCCCCAAAGTGTAAGGTGACCGGCCGGACAGAGTACAAAACTGCCTAACATATATGATGGAACAAAGTACAGCTCAACCCCGTTTTAACTCGATCCATTACAACGCGAATCCGCTTATAACACGATGCAAGTATGGCTCCTAATTGACGTATTTATGAATATTTTACAACACAGTTATTGGTATCTTAAATACTTTATTGTATAATGCATATGTAGCCCTGTGTTAAAATTGGTGTTACATATCTCTCTAAGTCTGCGCAGTAACTCCTGTTAAGAGGGCAGGGTTGCCAGATGTCATCATGGAGGTTTGCCTTCAACCCCTGTGATGTGTAAGATAATAGCAAAGGAAGTGACAGCATGCTCTGTGTCCACTGTTAGTGACACAGAGGTGGGTCTTTCTGGAACCTATATATATTCCACATCACTTCCTAAAGTTAGTCTCTGTCAAGTCTGTCAAGGGAGTGAGTCTGTTCAGTGAGTCTCTGTTCAGTGAGAGTCTGTCAGAGAGGCAAATGGCAAAGTGACAAGCTGAGTACACACTGTGTCCAGGGCTCTGGCACAGCTGGTAGTCTCCCTTAGGGGAGAGGTGGAAAGACAAGCTGATTAGAGTGCAGAGGCAGAAGGAACCTTCCTGGAGATGGTCAACATGATAATGTGCGGCTGAGTGTCAGCCACTATGATGGTCAGTCTGCCAGAGGATATGCAAATAAATATGCCACTGTTAAGAGAACCTTCTTGCCTGTGAATGGAGTTACTCAGGGAGAAGGTGCACCCAGGAGTTCTCTTCCAGAAACTCCTCCCTGCTCTCATGGGGATCTGGAAGGGATGGAGGCGCTGTACCAACTGTGAGTAGAACTCAGCACACTAACTCAGACGCCTGTCATGGTGAAATCCCCATTACCAACCAGCGGGAGACTCAGGAGTCCTGTGAGCCAGCAGGTGCAACACTGTTACACATACAATTGGACATTATTTCTAACGCGATCCGCTTATAACACGATGTGATTCTTTGGACCCCAAGCACAGCGTTATAAGGGGGTTAAGCGGTATAGGCTCACACCCATGTACTAGATAAGATAGGCAATGATAGATAAGCCTGAACCCTGTAGTAAGGAGATTGAACCTATTTAAAGTAATATACCCAACGTTAAAACTTGTGTTTAGAGTAGAAAAAGTGTCAAAGTCAAATGTCAACTTGTAACGATGGTAATCTGGTTGACGACAAGTAATACTGTTTGTAGTAGCAGTGCGAAAATAGTAACAGTGGCTATATATCCTTTTGGCAACTTATCTGCCCTGCCTACACCTAAACCCTGGTATCTGTGCAGGCAGTGCTAGGATTAATCAAGTTTTTCCCCTGCAGTAAGCATCTCCCTTGAGTGACAGAGGGTGGGGGGTGGGGGCGCGGCACCACCAGGATTGTCGTGGTCACAGGCAGAGTCAGCAATAGGAAGTCAGGAGCAGGAACAGGACTGGGACTTGCTAGCAGGACACAAACTGGGGCAATCTAGTTAAATAGCAAGGGCCTTTAATATGAACAGGACTCAAAACAGGAACATAAACAGATCAGGGCAGAGGGTGTCTGGACACAAAACAAAGGCAAGGAGGAACAGGAAACAGGAAACTATAAGAACAGAGGACAGGAGCAACAAGGAGACAGACAGGGGAACCCCAGAGCAGACCGAAAACAGCAGCACACCCAGTGAACAGAGAAAGGAACTGTGGCTGGGAGCAGGATGTCTAGGAAGACTGATAATCAGTGATTCTGTGAGCCACAAGGTAACCAGTACAACACACTGTGTGATAGTGAGATCTCCCAGAGGCTGGGGGAAAAACATTTACAAGTGTATAAAGTTCTGGTATTGTCAGCAGTGAAAAAGATGGGATACTCATCAGTTAAAGCGTTGCCTCCAGTTGAGGATGTAGAAAACAGCCTGATTTGTAGCAAGGGTAAAGGCAATGCAGTCTGGTCAGGCAGAAAAAGCACGCCAATCCTACAATGCTCCATTCCATATTGGATAAACGCCTCCTACACTTGTAACATCTGTAGATTGAAACCTGATGCAGTGAAGAGCGGCATAAAATCAGCAGGCAAGCGAGATAGCAAGCAGTCAGTGCCCAACTCCGTCTGCGACATCTGTAGGTCAGCTGTTGAGAAGCGGTGGGACAGCGCATTAAACTGATGAGAATAGGGGAGATGTGGTCTCCGTTCCCAGCTATATATATATATATATATATATATATATATATATATATATACCTAGGAACTGAGACCACACCACAGACCGAGGGAGCAGAGCAGAACAGAAATTACCAGTGCCGGTTCCGGGTACTTTAAATATGGCCGGGTATTGGGTAATTTCAGATTGATAATCTTTTCCATAAATTAGTTGGGAAGCGACACCCCGTTGTGAAACACGCCTAGTTAAGGGTTCAAGCAGGAGTGATTCGGAGTTCCCACATCTTCTTGTCGACCAACCTGTGATGTCTTCCAAGGAGGCCGGTGTATGCATGCAACTAGTGAGGAGAGTCAAGCACACGGAGCAGCACATTTGCAGAGTACCAAGCAGATCAGTCGCGATCACATCTTCAGAACTACCATCCCTTGCCACTACTGCTTATGAATTACCACTTTGTCGTGAGTATGATTCTGATTTTACCTATCTTCAAAATGTCAAGAAGAAGCTATTTTTATTAAAAGTGCATGTTTTTAAAGTCCTCTTGGTACACCAGTGAGTCCATTATTTCCTAAGTGTAACACTGCTGACTGCAGGACAGGATACAGACCCGCAGGGCAGAGGTAGGGAGTAGGTACACCAACCTTGGCCTGGGATCTGAAGCTTGGGATACAGGGAAGACAGGTCCGATTCCAGGTGAGGTGCAGGCACAGGCATGGAGAAGACTCAAGAACAGACTCAGGAGGAACCGGACAGGAACAAGGCAGGGGTCAAGACACACAGGGTCAAAGGCAGAGCAAGGCATAGTGGACGACTACTTTGCATGAGCCAGGTCAGGTAGCAACTGCCTGCTATTTAAGAACCGACGGCAGCTGCTGGCAATGAGAGCCAGAGTGAGGCTTACTTCCTATTAGGAGGAAAAGGGCAGGATTTGCCAGGAAGCAAGATAGCCTCGCTTGATTCAGTGTGCTTGTAGTAACTTCCGGTCGGTGGCTGAGTGCAGGATTTGCCAGGAAGTGAGATAGTTCCGATTGCTTCATGGCAGCGGCCATCTTAGGTGATGAACAGATCCCTTATACTAAGACTCCACTGCTGTTACCAAAGCCTGGAGCAGTAGTTCCCAACTCTAGTCCTCAAGGACCACTAACAGTGCAGGTTTTAAGTCAATCCTCTCATTAGCACAGGTGGCCCAATCATTGTGCACTGCATGTTTTAAGGCAATCCTCTCATTAGCACAGGTGGCCCAATCATTGTGACTGAACCACCTGTGCTCAAGCCGGGGTATCCTTAAAACCTGCACTGTTACTGGTCCTTGAGGACTGGGGTTGGGAACCACTAGTCCAGAGCCAATATATTTACTTACATTTTCTGCTGTTAATCTACATATTTGGATATTTGGATAACCACCAAAATTGTAGCAATCATGTACACCTATCCCCATGTGGTATTACACTATGTGTGTGTTTATTCTTTTCCACATATGATCATCCCACGTGATTTACGGAGAAGATTATCACTCCATAGGCAGACCCTGATTAGAATGATTGTCAGCTGACGTCAGGTTTAACTTTGCATACTGTTATTTATTTACATATATCCTGAACATATTTGCCAGAATTTTCAATTACGAAATAGGTTACTAGTTATCGACCTCTGTAACTTCTGATGAAATTCTTTATGCCCGATAATCAATACTAAGAGGGTAATGTACCAACATAAAGAAAGTGTGAACATGTAAGGATTCCGGTCCTGGGTTTGGTTGGAACTCGCCCTTACATGGCTATAGAGGTTCCAGGAAAATCTCTCCCTGATTCTAAACTCAGACCCAGTTTGTCTTGAGCTTGCTGTGCAGCTCTTCCCCTATTGCCTCTCTATGCTATTTAGGGTCCGCCCTTCCCCCAGGAAGTTGCTTAACATAATCCTTTCTTTCCTGTAGAAGCACCTCTGGTCCGGTCCTGGTTTGTGATGAGCACGTCCGTTACAGTGTGCTCAGCCCCCCAAACAAGGACCCTGCTGAGATGTGTCTAGACCTGGCCCCGTCTGAAAGACTGTTCCATGAACTGTCCCTATCCACGGACAGGAACACGAAAGAGACGGATCCCCGCCAGCCCACCCTCTCTGCTATTTTACAGCCCGTCTGCGCACCAAGTCTTGCAAGTAAATCCCTTGGGGCACCCTTTTTGTCTTCTTGCAATCCCCAAGCCAATGTTACATTCCCAGAGCCAAAAGATGAACTTTCCATGCCTCCTGTTTCAAAGTCAAGTTCCTCTTTTTCTGGCTTCCTTGCGTATCCACCTTTTAAAGTTGATCGTTCTAAACCCCTAGATTTAAAGGCATACTTAGCACATTTTTTTACTGAGTCTAAGATCACTTCTTCTACTTCTGTTTTTTTTTTCTCCCCCTGCCATTTCTGAGGTTCCTTTGAATGATTCTGTTCCTACTTCTGGGACAAGTTCACCTTTCACTAAAGTAGAATTGCTCCTGGCCGTTGTGTTTCAACCAGGTTCCTT
The DNA here is from genome assembly GCF_040206685.1 of Ascaphus truei. Lineage (NCBI taxonomy): Eukaryota > Metazoa > Chordata > Amphibia > Anura > Ascaphidae > Ascaphus > Ascaphus truei. Next base: position 231,015,287 of record NC_134486.1, on the reverse strand, counting down.
TTTCGCTCCTTCCCTTGCAATGTCTGAGTTCCCTGTTACTGCATCTAAGGATCCAGTTTCTAAGTCAAGTTTCTCTTTCTCAGCGTTCCCTGCTATGTGTGAAACACCTATCCTTGATTCTAAGCCCTTTTCCTTAAACATCTCCACAGTAATTGCTAGTTCTACTGTGGTTACCCATAATCCCACTTCAGAGCCTAGCGTATCTCTCCCTGATTCCTGTCCAGCACCTAGTGTAACCACTGCTGCTTCTCAGACATCCATTTCAGGGACAAACATATCCTTCACTGACTGTTTTGCAGGTCCTGTTATAACCGTGGATGACTCTAAGATTCCCACAGCAAAGAATAGCAAACCCCTGCCGCCGGTCCCCTCACCTCTGTGCCCCCCCCTCACCCCTGCTCCGGCGTCATGTTGCCATAACAACGTGACGTCACATGACCTCACAGCGTCATTTGATGCCGCGTTGCCATGGCGACGCTTGTAAGAAGCCGCCGGAGCCAAGGTAAGTTAGGTTTACAGAGGCCCTAAAGCTCCACGGCACTTAATTTAAGTGCCTTCGGGAAGCACGCGGGGCCTCTGTAAACCGCGCACCCACCCACACTCAGTCTCGGGCCCCCCCAGTTTGCACACCGCTGCTCTGCTGATCTCCTATTGATTGCCAGTACACAGCAGAAAGCTACTTATTCATCCCAACTGTCATATATAACTTGATAGCTATAAATGGTCTGGACATTGACAAGAGAACCGTATCGGTACCTTTCATTAAGTCCCTTCGACCTCTATCCATGCTACCCTGAGATCGGATTCCATCTGGAGCAAAAGATTCTCATGAACTTCTACATGCCAATATTAGTAATATAATTACTCTTACAGAACGTTTTTCTTGATCATCAGTCGTTTTTTTTGCCTTGTTCTCTGGGACTACACTACAGACACACTTTATTAAAGTGTGGCCGGTACCGCAAGCCGGGAGATTTCCCGGCTTGCTAGTGGCCGCCCCTCGGCGTGATGACGCGCGGTCACGCGTCTTCGGGAGCCTGCGCCCCCTGCATGCGCGTCCCACGATCGCGGGACGGCGGCAGGGGGTTCCGGGGGACCCGGCGGACCCGGCAGCGGTAGGGAGAGCGCCCCGATCGGAGGGCGCTCTTCCGCTGCTTCGGCGCGCGCCCGTCACCCTCGGGCGCGCGCCAGGCTACTGCTGCGGCCAAGAACGGGCAAATGCTCGAATAAACTTGGCCGCAGCAGTATTGCTAAAAACCTTGAATCTATCTTGTGGCCTTCTGACAACCTTATTTAGCCTGTTCCGGACTCTCCAGTTTTGTTACAGCTCTGCATGTCCAAGTTCTATGATGCATTCTGAATGTCAAGGTTTGCAGTACGACCGCTTTCTCTTTTAAAGATAGTACTCGCTAACAAACGGCCTTGCCGCAGGTCTACTACCTGTCCAAGACAGAAATAATTCCATGTCGGCTACATCACAAAGTGAGCCTACTTCTGATCGCCCAGAGGTCTCTCCTGAAGGGGGGGATACTGTAAGGATTCCGGTCCTGGGTTTGGTTGGAACTCGCCCTTACAAGGGTATAGAGGTTCCAGGAAAATCTCTCCCTGAACAGCAATTGGAACCACCTGTTTCTAAACTCAGACTCCAGTTTGTCCTGATGCTGCTTGCTGTGCAGCTCTTCCCCTATTGCCTGTCTATGCTATATAGGGTCAGAGCTTCCCCCAGGAAGTGGCTGAACATAATCCTTTCTTTCCTGTATCTGTGTTTGTCCCAAGCACCTCTGCTTGGCCTGTCTTGGCCGTGGTGTGCTGAAGCCCTGTGCTGAAGCTTTGGGTTCCTGAAAGCTCCCTCTGGAGGCCATTCCTGTGCTGAAGCTTCCTGTGCTGAAGCTGCCCAGTTCCCTGTTCCAGAGGCCTACCTTGCTGAAGCGCCTGCGCTTGATCCCCCGCACTGTAGTTGCTCTGTTCTGGATGGCGTCCCTTGTGCTGCAGCTACATTTCTGAAGCCTTCCCTGATGCTGACCCCAGCCTGTGACCTCGACCATCGCTCTTGTTCCGCCTGCCTTGACCCCAGCCTGGACTTTGTTATCTCTGATCTCTCCAACTCCAGCCGACTACCCACGACGATGGAATTCGCATTCTGAACCCAGCTTCACGGTCTCAGGTTGGTGTTTCTCTATCCCCACCTCAGCTCTGCGGCCCGGTCCTGGTTTGTGGTGAACACATCCGTTCCAAAACAGATTGTAAGGGATCGGGGGACACGTGCCTTACAGCGGGTCCCTGTCACCCCCGGCTCCTAGCAATGCCGCGCGGTCCAGGCCCCCTCCCCGCTGGCTCCTTACCCGCTCCGGTCGGGCGCCGCTCCTGTCCTCCGCGGCGCACGCGCCTCCGCCCACATGCTGCCAGGGCGCGCGTGCAGGACTGTTAAAGGGCGCGCGCGCACCCGTTCTCTTCTGCACTCCTTCTGCAGCCTGGGCTCCACCTCCCATCAGCTGGAGGCTATTCCCAATGGTGAACACCATGCTAGGCATCTAAGCCTATCCCTGGAGCCTCTCAGTCAAGCCCCCGCTCCACCTCTTGCTCCCATTGGTTCTCCCACATATATAGTCCCTGTCTGCCCTCTCCTTCCTTGCTCTGCATAGTTTTCTTGTGGCTCTAGTAGTACAGAGGTCTATGCCTGACTCTCTTGTGTTTTGCAGCTCTCGCTCCAGTCACTGCCCTCGTTTGATACCCTTGGATTTGATCTCGGCTCTCGTTAGAATTCGTGTACCTCGTTACCCCCTGGACTCGGCTTTGGACCTCACTACGCTGCTCTCTCCTGCCCTTGACCTATGGCTTTCGGATCTTTACCTTCGGACCTCTGGCGCCCCGGACGCGGCAAGTATCTGGCTAACCCTTTCTCACCAGACCCGGCAACGTATCTTACCGCACTCCGGGCACGCCCTCACTGCTGTGGGTGCGTGTTATACCCTTACCCACCTCAGAACTAGGGACTGGTCAGGTCTGCGGGCATTCAAGCGTTACATTATGCAGAGCCCACCAAATGCAGACCCCCCTGAGATGGGCCAAGGTGTGTCCATGGAACACTGGCAATTTCTGAGCGATCAAGTAACCGCCGTGGCACAGCAGCTTTCAAACCTCTCCCTGCGGGACTTGCCAGCAGCGCCGGCACCTCCTGATCTGGTACCTATGGGCGCCTCGGAGCCACGCATTCCACCACCCAACCGGTATGCCGGAGATCACCTCACTTGCAGGGGATTCCTGAACCAATGTGACGTCCAGTTCGAAATGTCCCCGTCTCAGTTCCCCACAGATCGCTCCAAGGTGGCCTATGTCTACGCCTTGCTATCGGGCGACGCTCTCGCCTCTCTGGGAAAACAGACCAGAGATAACGCAAGATTTCCCTACATTTCGGCGACAATTCCAGCAAGTCTTTGATACGCCGGCGCGTAAGGAGACTGCCACTTCATCCTTGTTTCATCTCTCCCAGGGTCGCAGGTCGGCTGCAAGATATGCGGTGGAGTTCTGCACAATCACTGCGGAGACTCGGTGGAACGATGAAGCTCTTTCCGCGGCGTACTGGCAGGGCTTGGCCGAATCCCTCAAGGACGACCTGGCAGCTCATGCTCGTCCCTCTTCTTTGGAGGATCTCATTACCCTCAGCATCCGGGTGGACCAGCGCATTCAAGAGAGACGCCAGGAACGCCAGCATCCCCGATTTATGCCACCCACGGCTGTTTCTCCTAGGTCTCCTCCCTTGGTCCTTCCGGCATTCGATGCCCCCGAGCCAATGCAGATCGGTAGTCAACAGCTCCGGTCCGCTGAGAGAATGCACCGCCGAAATGAGGGCCTCTGCTGCGGTTCCCCGGATCACCAAGTACGTCACTGCCGCCTGAGACCAGGAAACAAGAATGCCCAGTGAAGTTTGAAGGGCTTTCCCTGGATACCATCTCTCCTTGCCCCTTTCCCCCTGAAGAGCTCCCAAAGAGAATTATTTTGCCTATAACCCTTGAGGGTCCCAATGTCCGGGTAGCGGTCACAGCATTCATTGACTCCGGGTCTGGTGGCAACTTCCTGGATCACGACTATGCATGCAACAATCAGATTCCGTTAGTCAAGAAGAGAGTTCCCATCGGCCTTGAGGCTATTGACGGCCGACCCCTCCAACCAGCGTTCATCATCTGGGAGTCTGTTCTTATCACACTCTCCACTACGGACGGTCACACTGAGGTCATCATCTTCGATGTCTTCCATTCACCCACAGTCCAGGTCATTCTGGGATTACCTTGGCTCCAGCTTCACAATCCGCGTGTCAATTTTACGGACAAATTGCCAATCCAGTGGGGCTCTACCGTGAAGGAGGCTGTCGTACCCCCCGTTATCCCGCTTGCTGGCCTCGACACTTCGATACCACCTCTCTACACCCTTCCAGATGTTTACCGGGATTTTTTGGATGTATTTAACAAAACCCAGGCTTAGGTTCTACCGCCTCATCGTTCATATGACTGCCCTATAGAATTAATTCCTGGAGCCACACTCCCTAAGTCTAAATCTTACCCCCTCTCCGTGCCTTAGACCGAGGCTATGACTACCTACATCCAGGAGAACCTCAAGAGAGGTTTTATTCGGAATTCCACTTCCACGGCCGGGGCAGGGTTCTTCTTCGTGAAGAAAAAGGATGGCTCATTAAGACCCTGTATTGACTTTCGTGGGCTTAACAAGATCACAGTTAAGAACCGGTACCCCCTTCCGCTAATCTTAGAACTCTTTGACCGGCTCCAAGGAGCCTCTGTGTTCTCCAAACTCGACCTGAGAGGAGCTTACAATCTGATCCGAATACAGGAGGGCGACGAGTGGAAGACTGCGTTCAACACACACACGGGCCATTATGAATATCTCGTGATGCCGTTTGGCCTCTGCAACGCCCCAGCCGTCTTCCAAGAATTTATGAACGACATCTTCTGGGACATTTTGGGTAATTACGTCATAGTATACCTGGACGACATCCTCATCTTCTCCAGAAACCCTGAGGAGCACATACACCATACCAGGGTGGTCCTCGCTCGGCTCGGCGCAAATAGCCTCTACGCGAAGATGGAGAAATGTCTCTTCCACCAATCATCCACAGCATTCCTAGGCTATATAATTTCCGACAAAGGCTTCACCATGGATCCTGAGAAATTGAAGGCTGTCCTAGACTGGCCCTTACCGAATTCCCTGAAAGCTGTCCAGTGTTTCCTTGGGTTCTCAAACTACTATCGGAAATTTATCCGTAAGTTTTCTACTATTGCTCTGCCCATTACCGCCCTTACCAAAAAAGGGGCTGACCCGTCCGCATGGTCCCCTGAGGCCATCAAAGCCTTCGAGTTCCTCAAAGGAGCCTTCTTCTCCGCCCCAATCCTTAGTCACCCGGACACGTCCCTTCCCTTCACCCTTGAAGTCGACGCTTCCGACATTGGAGCTGGGGCAGTACTTTCGCAAAGGTTCACATCTCAGGAGAAACTCCATCCTTGTGGGTTCTTTTCAAGAAAATATTCGTCGGCCGAGAGAAATTATGATGTTGGGAACCGAGAACTCTTGGCGATCAAGCTAGCCTTACAAGAATGGAGACACCTTCTAGAGGGTACCAAGGAGCCAGTGGCCATTCTCACCGATCACAAAAACTTATTGTACATTGAGGGGGCTCGTCGTCTGGGACCCCGCCAAGCACGTTGGGTACTTTTTTTTCTTCTCCCGATTCAATTACACGATTTCATATATTCCTGGTACCAAGAATATTATGGCCGACGCACTTTCACGTCAGTTCTCTACTGAAGATAGATCTAATGAACTTATGGAGACCATTTTGCCTGCCAAATACATAATTTCTGCTAATACTTTCGATATCCTGGATGAAATCACCAAAGGCCAGGCTCATATCCCTTGGAGAATAAGGGTGCCAGAAGGACGTCTGTACGCCACTCCACGTTTTCGCCACAAGATCTTGGATTGGGGACATTCTTCCAGATCAACTGGTCACCCTGGCTTCAAAAGGACACTGGATTTAATCAAACATACCTTTTGGTGGCCTAAAATGAGCAAAGACATTTTTTATTTCACGAAAGCTTGTCCGGTGTGCGCACAGAGTAAGTTCGCCCGACACAAACCATCTGGGCTTCTCATGCCCCTTCCCATCCCTGAACGGCCTTGGAAACATATATCCATGGACTTTATTGTGGAACTCCCACCCTCCAAAGGGATGAATACGATCCTGGTAGTAGTGCACTTTGTACCTCTCAAGGGTCTTCCCAATTCGGCCACCTTGGCCGACGTGTTTTCTAAATAAATTTTTAGGCTACACGGCGTTCCGCTCACCATTGTCTCGGACAGGGGCACTCAATTTGTTTCTAAGTTTTGGCGTGCGTTTTCTCAGAGTCTTGGCATATCCCTCCACTTCTCCTCGGGTTATCACCCACAGACCAACGGCCAGACGGAGAGAATGAACCAGACCTTGGAGCAGTATCTTAGGTGTTTCGTGTTTGAATCTCAAGACAACTGGGTAGATCTATTACCCTGGGCTGAGTTTGCGATTAATTCGCTGAGGAACGAATCCACGCAAGAGTCGCCATTCTTCATTAATTACGGGTTCCACCCCAGCCATCTTACTCTCTCATCCATTCCGTCTGGAGTACCTGCAGCAGATATCCAAGTCTCTAATCTACAAGATTCCTGGAAAAGGAGCCAAAAAGCCTTGCAAGTGGCCGTCCGAAAACAAAAGGTTCAAGCGGATCGGCGACGGCAGGTATCACCGGAGTATAAACCGGGGAACAGAGTCTGGCTTTTCCTCTAAAATTCCTTCTCAGAAGCTGGCGCCCAGGTTCTTGGGTCCTTTCAAGGTCCTCGAACGGATCAACCCGGTGGCTTATCGGCTTTTGCTACTTCCCACCATGAAGATACCCACAGTGTTCCACGTTTCTCTCCTGAAACCCTTCTTCCAGAATGTACATTTTCCGGACCGCTCTCAGAGACCCAACCCAGTGGTGGTACAGGGGCAACAGGAATTTGAAGTTCAATTCATTCTCGATTCACGATTTTCCAGGGGCAAACTTCAGTTCCTCGTTCATTGGAAAGGATACGGCCCGGAGGAACGTTCTTGGGTACCTCATCATCACATTCTCGCTCCAGCTTTACTTAAGCAGTTCCATCGGAAGTTTCCTCAGAAACCTTGGGAGGATCGTCCGGAGTCCGATCCTGAAGGGGGGTACTGTAATGGATCGGGGGACACGCGCCTTACAGCGGGTCCCTGTCACCCCGGCTCCCAGCAAAGCCGCACGGTCCAGGCCCCCTCCCCGCCGGCTCCTTACCCGCTCCGGTCGGGCACCGCTCCTGTCCTCCGCGGCGCACGCATCTAAGCCTATCCCTGGAGCCCCTCAGTCAAGCCCCCGCTCCACCTCTTGCTCGGATCTTTACCTATGTACCTCTGGCACCCCGGACGCGGCAAGTATCTGGCTAACCCTTTCTCACCAGACCCGGCAACGCATCTTACCACACTCATGGCATGCCCTCACTGCTGTGGGTGCGTGTTATACCCTTACCCACCTCAGTACTGGGGACTGGTCAGGTCTGCGGGCAGTCAAGCGTTACACAGATGTTTTGACACATTGCTCCATTTTCTGCTTGTGTTCATGTCAAATGTAATATAACTCAAATTGTCAGTCAGAAACATATATGCAACTTCAGACTTTGTGAATTTCTTTTACACATATATAATATAAAAAAGTGATGTACAAAGATGCTCCTCCCTAATTCCTTCTTTTAACACCATCCCCTCCCCAAATAACAAGCTGACACAGATGATGCAAACTTTGGAAGCCAAGACCTTAAAATATTGACACAAAGAGATTTGAGATGCAATTTGCTGCAGTTTTCCTTCAAATTTGACTTGTATCACTGCCAATGTTTGTTATTTTTGGGGTGGAAGTAGTAGTTTAGGAATAACTTTGTATCAGGTGAAAAAGGTTCAAACCCCAGGCATCTGACACAAACTATGATCTCAGTGAGTCAATAATATGCGCCTGAAAAACGCCATGTTCAGTTCAGCAATCACTGTACTACTAAACAAGAAACAAATACTATCAGTCTTATTGTTGTGTTAGTAGAAATCACAACATTTCAATGATGGTTTAAGAGTTGTTGTAAAAAAAGGATTTAACCATAATTTTTGTAAATAAAAAAAACATATTTGTACAATGAAGCACATTACTAAAATAAAATAAAGGTTGCCTTGACGTTATGATTCCCATGCTATTGGCTATATTGTTCTCTTCCCTCTATGCAGTGGAAGAAATACAAAGGACAAAGTATAACATTGGTAGTGCAGGTACCGGCGGATAGGGTCTACTGTACCTTGATGTGGTTGCAGGCTTAACATGCTTTGGCCAAAAGATTTTACTAAATGACCCATACTTATCAGAGGAAAAGACACAGAAAAAACATACAAATGAACGCAATATTTTGTCATATTGGATGTACATTGGGGCTTATGTGTTTACTGCTATATATTTGTGGCACTCCAATTGACACACAGAAATATATACATATATACAGTACATATATAATACTGTGGACCTGGGTTTTGAGCTTGCTAAGATTGTGTATGTCTAATTGACTTTTTGATTGTTGTTTTAATTGAAATGCACTCAGCTGAAGTATAATAGATAATGCCTTTCTTTTATCTTTAATAATGCGCCAGAAATGTTCCCAAAAATGATCGTTTCTTAACAAAGTTAAAGAATTCTGCAAACTCAACATGCTGATCATTCAGTTATCACACTCTAAAGTCTTTTTTTGCCGTAATCAGTCATCCCCCTTAAAAAATAATTATAAGATTTTAAATACCCAGTTAAAGTGATTAAATGAGTCAACAGCTCTGAATAATATTAAACCTCTGGCTTGCTGATTCTGCACAATGTATATCTGCCATCTGTCATAGCATTCTGCAATGAAGGATAAGGTGTACTCCAAATCCATGGGACATTGACGCGAGAGCTTTTAAATCATCAATCCCCTTGATCTTTTATTTATTTTAAATAATCTGAGCCAGGTCTTCTAGCATTGAACCACACTATCTTTATCTCAGACCTCTGTTGCTATTCCCCCTCCCCACCCCTCACCCCCCTCCTCTCCAGAACCATGGCTGCCTGATTATTCCCATAAGCCAATTAAAAGCCCCCATGTCGTTCGAGACCAAAGCAGCCACCTAGTTTTTGTGATTGTTTTACTAGCAGATAACAGCATTATTTAGCAGTGGAAGTTCAGGATTTAAATTTTTTTTTTAAATGTAAAAAAAAAAAATGACACAGTTGCTTTAGATAAATACACAAGTATAAATAAAGTAAATGAGATATCTTTACCATCACAAGTATCAAGGAGTAGCCATCTGGCATACAGCATTTGATTTTCATTTAAAACCAGGCTCTATGCTTAACATTCAGGCCCAAACTTACTGAGCAGCTGTATTTCATAAGACGCCTTCTGGAGCTGGAAGACTCCTTATTGCCCATTCACTTGAATGGGCCATAAGTTGTCTTAAAAAGCAAAATTGCTTAGTAAAAGTCTAAACATATCGGCATCAATTAAACTTCGGCAATTTCAGAAAAATTGTACTGTAATAACATTACTGCTGAATTTATTGGAACCAATTATCGTGTGGGGAGTCAAGTGATGATGTATTTTATATGATGTTACAGAATAGCATTAACAGAAATTCAGGAAACATTAAAAAAAAAAGACCACACTACACTGTACATAATGAAGAAAAGGGAAACAATGGTGCATAGCAGAAAAAAAACATCAGGGCTAGAGGGTGTAAAAAATCCATTTGTTTAAGCAAAAGTCATGTCATAAAAACAGGGGGAAAGCAAAAAGAATCCTCCAACTCGTTTCGCGCCTATACAGATGTACAGTACATATGATTCTTCCAAAAGGCATAACACAATATTATTTGCATAAGAATGTATAAGTTGATACTATGCGAGTTGAATATCCCTTGTGATGAGTTGTTATATCTCGATATGCTGGTAAGGTTCTTTCAAAGTAAATTCTATGTACCTACCATTTTATCAATGTATTTCACTTCATTTTCATCACTAATGTATAAATTGTTACTGCAAATGCAGGGTTTCTGTTTTCTCCAGGCAGGAAGAAATAAAGTGCATCTGCTATCACCACGACTCTTTCTTATTGAATTAATGGTTTTATCCATGGAGCTTTTAGATGGCAGTAAAATGGGCAGATAGCTAAAAAATGTACTCTCTTGTCTAGTACATAAGTCACTGGGACAGACTTAATTTCTGCAGAGTATTACTCCATCGTGCTGCGACAGCTGCTATTTTAGTTGGCTACGTCTTAATTGAGTAAAAGGTTTTGTTCAGAATATATTTAAGATAATCCAATTTGGTCATTAAGCCTTTATATATCAGATTATATGTGACACCATGTATGAAAATTAATTCATTTTCTTTTGATAATTGTCACATTTACTTTTAAGCATTTGAATTGTTGATTATTATCATTAATATTACTACATTTCTTTGAGCCTAAATACTCAAACTCTTAATGATTCTGTACTGGTCAGCTACATATTTATCTATATTAATGATATCCTGCATTTTTACCTCACCAACTAATTATTATCTTGTCTAATAAATGTATTCCAGTAATAGACCAATTTAATATCTCTGATCTATATTTTGCTATGTATAATTAACAATTTCTGATACAATTATTCAGACCACAGATGAAAAAAAATTATTTGTTATTAAAACAGTACCCCACCAAATTGCCAGCTTTCAGATACATGGGTTTGTACAGTAGGTACCTCTGTGTAAGACAAAGAACCAAGGTATGTGGATGCCGCAGATGGTTCAGGGTACAGAAGAAGAGTGAAAGGGAAGATGAGAATTCAGTTTAAGTACAAATAATACAGTACATGTCATGAGTTAGCAAAATATTCAACTTAAAGCATAATTTTCTAGCATGCTTTGTGGGGCAGTGTAAGGAATCCACTGCTGACTTTGGTTATAGCCTTGCAGACCTCTGCAGTTGCTAAAGCTTCACTGACAATCAATGGCTCATGTGCTGCCTCTCATTGCAGCTTTTGCCCTGTGCTCCATCATGGAAGGAATACTTACACACCCTCCCCCTGTGATTGGATCTCCACCCTTTATATGTTGGGCTTTGGCTCTGAATCAGAGCCGAGCATAATTCCTTCCCTGGACGTTACTGTCTCTGCCACAAGCCGCCCAGGCTTGTCTCCTTGTGTTCTAACCTCTCTAGTTCTCATCCCTAGTTCCTAAGTTCCTGAGGCCTGCTGCTAGTTCCATGCAGAGGCCTGTTCCTGATTCCTGTGCTGAAGCGTTGTTTACGGAGGCCTGCTGCTAGTTTCACGCAGAGGCTTGTTCCTGACTCCTGTGCTGAAGTGTTGTTTAGCCAGCACTGGTACCTGCTGCATTCTCCCCTAGCAGTGGTAACCCTTCGTTTCCTGAGGCCTGCTGCTAATCTCCATGCAGAGGTCTGCTTAGAACTTCTGTGCTGAAGCGTTGATTTTCCCGATGCTGCCCCGCGGTGTACTTCGGCCAGCCTGCTGTCTCCCCCTGCTGAGACTGGTGTCATGGGCAGAGGCCGCTCCTCGCGCAGAGGCCACTCCCGCACTTACGCTCCTGAGCTGAAGCGAGGAACTCCTGACTGCCTGTTGCCGAACTCCTGCTTGAATTACGACGATCCTGCCTTCTCCAATCCTGACCCTGCTATGTACGACTATGAACTGCGCACTCCGGATCAGTCTGCGCGGACTAAGGTCGGTGATTATATAACCCCACCTCAGCCCCGCTGTCCAGTCCTGGTTTGTGGCGAGCACAATCGTAACAGTATGCTCGGCCCCACAAAACCGGACCGTGCCGTGGCGGGTCTTGGTAAATGTTTAACTGTACCTATGTCCCAGGCTGCGGACCAGTCCCTGTTTGGAAGACCATACCTGTTTGAGAGACTGCCTCCGCCTGAGAGTGAGTTCTTGTATAAAGGTTTAACCCCTCAGGAAAGACTGATTCGTAAAGAACTCCTTACTAGATCTCAGCAATTTAAAGAGGAAAGGAAGACTCAACAGGCCCTGTCCTTTCAAATGCACCTTGCTATTTCCACCTCAGATCGAAAGACTCTAGATCAGATTCTAGATGCCGCCCGTGGGTTATACCAAGATTTTGACCTAACCTTAAGTGAGCAGGACACTCTTCTCACTGCCTACGCACTTTCTAATCACAATTTCTTTTCTGACAGCCCTGTTACTAAACCCGTGGGGGTACCACCCCCTCCGAAGAATGTCCAAATCATCTCCCTGTCACTGCCCGCTAAGGAAGAAGCTGCCACGGTCCCTAGTCCTGAGTTAACCTCCCTGGGTTCTGTCCCTGAGGTTATTCCTGTCTTAACCCCTGCTAGTCAGGCCTATGAGTCCCCCACTGTAAATCCCTGCATTCCCAAGGTCAGTGTGTCTTCCCTTGCACCAGAGAATGAACCCTGTTTGCCCTCTCTTTCTAACCCAGAATTTCTAAGCTCTGTCCCCGAGGTTATTTCTGTTTTAACCCCTGCTAGTCTGCTCTGTGAGGTCCCCATTGTTAACCCTTGTATTCCACAGACTAATGTTAGGTCTCTAGGGCAAGAAGCTGAACCCCCTATGACCCCAATTTCAGAGGCTAGCTTCTCTTTCTCTGATTCTCAGGTACTGCCTGACTTAACCCTTGAGGTTTTTCCTGTGTTAACCCCTGCAGGTCAGCCCTATGAATCTCCCTTGGTAAATCCCTGTAGTCCGCCAGTCAAGGACACCTCTTTAGCTTCAGAGGAAGAACCCCTTATGTCCCCAATTTTGGAGACAAATCTCCCTTCTGGTTCTCAGGTACTATCTGCCTTAACCCCTGTAAATCCTTGCTGCCCTCAGACTAATGTGTCCTTCTTTGCATCAGAGAATGAACCCCCACGTCTCACAGCAGGGGTTGCACTGAATGACTTTCCTAACATTCAAGTTGCTGAGCCTTTGGATTCTCCTTACTATAAGTCCCCTGGCTCAGCTAAAATTCTCGGGCTACGCCCCTGAACTTTCGGCAATAATACTGGCTCCAGTTAAAAGTATTCTGGAACCGTTTGTTTCCCTAAGCCTGTTTGCAGAATCCCCACTCCTAGGTATTTCGCTGACCCCGTCTGTCACTCAGAGAGCTGAAATCCCTGCTTCTGAGCATAGATCCCTTTTCATGGAATCTGTAGTCGTTTCTGATGTCCCAGACACTCTTTCCCAAATACCCACTTCAGAGACCAGCACAGTTGTGGTTGCCCCCTTGTACTGTCTGTGTTCTCCTCTCCTCAAATCCTAGGGTTAAAAGCTAACAGTGCACATTATGCCCCTTCCCAAGTGACCCCTTCTGAGATCAGCGTATCTGCTGTTGCTCCTTTAGTACAATTACAGTCAGACCCCTCCTTTTTGAAGGATCAGGTTTTCAAATTTAAAATTCCCTTTACCCCTGATTTTGTAAACCTGCAGTCCCCTCTCACTGTAGTTAAAAGTTCTCCAGCAGCCCTGAGTTAAGTTCTGCCGCTACTAAATCTTCTGTTGTAGAAGCAACCTTCCCTAGCTCACTTCCGTTTGTCCTACTGTATCTGTTATGCCTGTCCCCAATGATTTTCCTCCTCTGTCTCAGAGTGTTGCTATTCCTGTCCTTGACTCTAAGTCTGTCTCCTTGGAACCGGTGACAGCTATTAGCACCCCTTCTACGGCCCCTCAGGCTATCACTTCAGAGATCAGCTTATCTGCCCCTGATCCCTTACTACGCTCTGAGTCTCTCCTTATGGCTTCTAGGGTCTCCACAGGTCTCCTCCTGTGTTAACACTTGGCTTCTCTCTGACTCCTGAGGTAGGCGCCTGACTGCCTGCTCTCCACCTCTGCGGTAGTCTGTGAGATGCCTATCACCTTTACTAAAATTCCTGTTTTGCAAGGTGTTTCTCCTATTAAGTCTGTGATACTTGCAATTCCTTTAATTGGTTTCAAGACCCCTGTCACTGAGTCTCCCATGGAGTCTGATGCCCTCACTAGGAATTCTCAGGGATCCAATTCTGAAACAAGCACAATGTTCTCTGATTTTATTACAGTAGCTAGTTCAGTTCCTGCTGGTTCTCAATCAACCACTTCAGTGACAAGCAAGATGTCCCTTGTTTCTATTGGAAAGTCTACCCCAGTTTTTTTCACGGATCATGCCACAGCCTCCGGGATGATTAAAAATGACTTTAAGTCTGGGATGTCCACTCCTTTAATAATACTGTTTCACGCTGATTCGCCCACAGTATTCGGGATATCCACTACTGACTGCAAGTCTACTACCACGAACTCAGGGGTATCGCATTTGGAACATTCAGTAATACCCGCTGTGTCCCTTTTTTCGAAAAACCCCGTCTTTAAGATGTACTTATATTTCCCTGTGTTTTCCACAAGACTTGGGGTACTTACTATTGACTGTCCTGTCGCAAAACTAGGGTTACCTCTCAGGAAGGTGCCTGGAGCTACCGATGTTAAGAACCCTATGTTTAAAACAGTAATATTTCGCATTGCTTCTCCCACATTATCATGCGAGACCTCGGTACCTGGGACCTCCACTCCTAAGCCAAGCTCTAGTTCTCTGTTTTCTTTCTCTGTGTTGGAGGTACCCAGCTTTAACCCCAAGACTTTTATTCTTAAGGCTGATGCACCGCTTACCCGCCTTCCTGTTTTTTTGGATAAGATATGTTTTCTCACCTTTCAAACAGACTCCTTACTCGCAGGTCTCTGTGCGGTGTCTAAAGTGCCTTTTCTGGATGGCATTTGGCCTTTCTCTAAAATGAAGACACCCTTACTGGACCTCGTCGCTTTACCTGAAGCGTCCGTCCCTGTTCTCTATGGGTCCACTATGGGTATAGACATGCTGTCCCCTACTGTCTCCTTGATGCTTACTATGCCTTTCGCCAAGGTCACAACTTCAGATTTGATTCTCTCTAAAGATCACAGACCAAAGGAGGCGGACCCTTCTTCAACTACAAGTACCACAACCAAGAATTGCGTATACACTGCTACAGACTCTCTCGAATTGCTTGGGATAGCAACCCTGCTTTGTAGCAAAAGTATCGCGTCAATAGTTTGCAGTGAACCCTCCCTCCCCATTCCCTCGCTAATCACCACCTTGGAAGCTAAAGACTCTCGCAACTTCCTTCGTGCTGATTCCACCAAAGCCATTGCCTTCTCTGAAGGTCCCTCTGCCATTTATGTCCGACAATCGGTGTCCTGTGTCCCGTACTCTTGGACTATTACTATGCACCGGACACCTGGCTGCTGCCCTTCTGATGTCCCTATTCCGGAGTCCCCTGGTCCCATTGCCCATGTACCAAGAACCACAGTGCCACCGCTGTCCTTTGCGGCACTCGCCAATGTACACCTGGATTTTGGACCTAATTCTCACTTGAGACACTTCAGGAACAACTCAATGTCTCCCAGACCTATGGATGGTCCTGTCCACCCAGGCTTCTCACCCAGAGGTGGGGGTACTGTAAGGAATCCCAACAAACCATGGGCTTTCAACGCCACCTCTCACCTAAGGAGGTTTAGAAACAACTCCATGTCCCCCAAATCTGTGATTGACCCTGTTCATCCGGAGGTCTCATCTGAAGGGGGGGGGCGGGGTACTGTAAGGAATACACTGCTGACTTTGGTTATAGCCTTGCAGACCTCTGCAGTTGCTAATGCTTCCCTGACAATCAATGGCTCATGTGCTGCCTCTCATTGCAGCTTCTGCCCTGTGCTCCATCATTGAAGGAATACTTACACACCCTCCCCTGTGATTGGATCTCCGCCCTTTATATGTTGGGCTTTGGCTCTGAATCAGAGCCGAGCATAATTCCTTCCCTGGACGTTACTGTCTCTGCCACAAGCCGCCCAGGCTTGTCTCCTTGTGTTCTAACCTCTCTAGTTCTCATCCCTAGTTCCCAAGTTCCTGAGGCCTGCTGCTAGTTCCATGCAGAGGCCTGTTCCTGATTCCTGTGCTGAAGCGTTGTTCCCGGAGGCCTGCTGCTAGTTCCATGCAGAGGCCCGTTCCTGATTCCTGTGCTGAAGCATTGATAACGGAGGCCTGCTGCTAGTTTCACGCAGAGGCCTGTTCCTGACTCCTGTGCTGAAGCGTTGTTTAGCCAGCACTGGTACCTGCTGCATTCTCCCCTAGCAGTGGTAACCCTTCGTTTCCTGAGGCCTGCTGCTAATCTCCATGCAGAGGTCTGCTTAGAACTTCTGTGCTGAAGTGCTGATTTTCCCGACGCTGCCCCGCGGTGTACTTCGGCCAGCCTGCTGTCTCCCCCTGCTGAGACCGGCATCATGGGCAGAGGCCGCTCCTCGCGCAGAGGCCACTCCCGCACTTATGCTCCTAAGCTGAAGCGAGGAACTCCTGACTGCCTGTTGCCGAACTCCTGCTTGAATAACGACCATCCTGAATTCTCCAATCCTGACCCTGCTATGTACGACTATGAACTGCGCACTCCGGATCAGTCTGCGCGGACTAAGGTTGGTGATTATATAACCCCACCTCAGCCCCGCGGTCCGGTCCTGGTTTGTGGCGAGCACAATCGTAACAGTATGCTCGGCCCCACAAAACCGGACCGTGCCGTGGCGGGTCTTGGTAAATGTTTAACTGTACCTATGTCCCAGGCTGCGGACCAGTCCCTGTTTGGAAGACCATACCTGTTTGAGAGACTGCCTCCTCCTGAGAGTAAGTTCTTGTATAAAGGTTTAACCCCTCAGGAAAGACTGATTCGTAAAGAACTCCTTACTAGATCTCAGCAATTTAAAGAGGAAAGGAAGACTCAACAGGCCCTGTCCTTTCAAATGCACCTTGCTATTTCCACCTCAGATCGAAAGACTCTAGATCAGATTCTAGATGCCGCCCGTGGGTTATACCAAGATTTTGACCTAACCTTAAGTGAGCAGGACACTCTTCTCACTGCCTACGCACTTTCTAATCACAATTTCTTTTCTGACAGCCCTGTTACTAAACCCGTGGGGGTACCACCCCCTCCGAAGAATGTCCAAATCATCTCCCTGTTACTGCCCGCTAAGGAAGAAGCTGCCACGGTCCCTAGTCCTGAGTTAACCTCCCTGGGTTCTGTCCCTGAGGTTATTCCTGTCTTAACCCCTGCTAGTCAGGCCTATGAGTCCCCCACTGTAAATCCCTGCATTCCCAAGGTCAGTGTGTCTTCCCTTGCACCAGAGAATGAACCCTGTTTGCCCTCTCTTTCTAACCCAGAATTTCTAAGCTCTGTCCCCGAGGTTATTTCTGTTTTAACCCCTGCTAGTGAAATAGGTGAACAAAAGAAAAGTGCGCAACAACAATATATAAATAACGTGATGAATGTGATACAATTAAATAGGTGACCTTGTGTATAGTATGAATATTTATGGAGCGTCTGCAGCTGTGACACCAGGGATGGCTCTGGTCCCCCCTAAATGCACACAAAAAAACAAGAAACACAGCGCACAACGCTCATAGTGCATTAAATGATATCTTTAGTAACCAAAATAAGAAGGTAAGTATTGTGCGTACATAAAACAAAATTTAAACAAGCATTTCAGGGTTATTGTTACCCAAGCACCAACGGACGCCTGTGATGGTCTCGTGGCTCTCTCCTTCTCACTCCAACAACCTCGATGTAGGGCCTGGAAAATCTCCACTCCAAACGCTGGTGTTTTGGCCTCTCGCCTTAGGGAAAGGCTAGTGCAGCTTCAGCAGTCCAGAAAAAGACCTCCGCTTATATGCGTTGTGCCCGTCACTGCATAAATCTCGTGTATAACGGAGCAGCGGAGTACACGCGGTTTTGCGTCCTGGTCGAGAGCTTCTTCCGGGTCTGTGACGTCACAAGATCGCGAGACTTCGTCGCAAGTCTGCAGGACACCGGATCAGTTTTCTGGGAGTGCTGGGATGTAGAGGGTTCGCAAATGTCATCAATCCTACGCGTTTCGAAACCACAGAGGGTCTCTTCATCAGGGAATAAAGACTTATGAGTCTATTGGCATTTTATACCCCTCCAGCGTCACTGATTAGTCCCTCAATTAGGGTTTGAACCAATCGCAACGCAACGGGGAGGAGTCAGAAAGCTCCATGGCAACAGAGAATGCATCCTAACAAAAAAACTAAAAACAACTTTATTTAAACATATAATAACAAACAATTTCAAAAAGAGGACTCTAAAATAAAGAAAAAAGAATTAGTACACACTAATATTTGTAGATGTGTTGGAATATATATAGTGATTCTAAGAACCACCAACAGGATTATATTCGAAAAAGAAGCACGAGCTAAAAAATCAATAGATACCTTAAAACCATAAATTAATAAAATGTTAAAAAGATTTTTCTTTAAAAGCTTAATATATAAAATATACCAGCTCAGAATATAAATGTAATTTCTAAATACATGACCTAGCTATATCACCAGTGTGAGGTGGTCAGTAAAGGGACCATATATCTATATCCTCATTGAGACCTCCCGGATATAATGTGCCCAATTTATATATCCAGAAGGTCTCTTGAAAGGATAAATCCTTAACCCTATCCCCACCCCTTCTGCTCCTGGGCACGTGTTTGATACCCTTAAAGCGCAGGGATATGGGGTCTTTATTGTGATGTAAGGCATAGTGCTTAGAGAGGCTATGAGTTAACAGACCATGTTTTATGTTTCGTATATGTTCTTGTATACGTGTTTTTAATTGGCGTTTAGTGCGCCCTACATAGAACAAGCCACACGGGCATTCAATTAAATATACAATATGATCCGAATTACAATTAATAAAATCAGATATTTCATAAATTTCCTCAGTTTTTGGACACACAAGAGTTTTGCTATTAGAGTGTAAGTGTTTGCACACTGAACATTTTCCACATTTGAAGTTTCCACAAGGTTTTTTAATATTTAACCATCTTTTTTCTCCCACAGGTGTAGTTTTAATATTTATGTCACTAGGGGACAGAGCATTCTTTAGATTTTTTGCTCTTCTATAAATAAACCTTGGGAACTTAGAAATGTGTGTTCCCAAAATTGGGTCATTTGACAGGATTGACCAGTGCTTCTTTACAATCCTCTCTATATGTGAAGTCATGGAATTATAATTTGTAATAAAAGCGACATTACATTTTTCCTCACTTATAATTTGTTTCTTTTGATGTTTCGTTTTTGGAACGAGCATTTGATTCCTATCTATTTTTCTCACCCTATCAAGATCATCAGTAAGTTTTTTGAGGGGATAACCTCTTTCTAGGAATCTTAAGGTTAAGTCACCCGCCTGTTTTTCAAAGTCTGTGTCCAAACTACAGTTTTTTCTCAACCTGTAAAATTGGCCCCCAGGTATATTTTGAATCCAAGATTTTTTATGGTTACTTGAGGCCATCAGGAGGTTATTTGAATCCACTTCCTTGAAATAAGTTTTACTTATAAGGTTTCCCTCATCAGACACCCTCAAATTCAAATCTAAGAAGTTAATTTCCTTGACACTTTCCACATGGGTAAATGTCAAGTTTCTGGTGTTATTGTTTATATACTTCAAAAAAAGGCTTACAGAATGTTGGTCCCCATCCCACAGACATATAATGTCGTCTATAAAGCGACGCCAAATAATGATATTTCCTCTAAAGGGATTGTTATTAAGGATGCACTTATGCTCCCATTCTCCCATATACAGGTTTGCGAAACTGGGGGCAAATCTAGTGCCCATCGCAGTTCCGCAAACCTGCAGGAAAAATTCCTCCAGAAACATAAAATAATTATGTTTCAGGATAAAGTTGATGGAATCCAGGATGAAGTTTTTGTTTAAATCATGTAATTCGGCATCGCTAGATAGAAAAAAATTTACCGATGCTAGGCCCTGTTGATGTGGTATATTGGTGTATAGGGCCTGCACATCACAAGTTAACCATCTATACGAATCCTTCCACTTTAAGTTTTGTAACAAGTTGAGCAATGACGTGGAGTCCCTTAGATGGGAGGGGAGTTTTTCGACATAGGGTTGCAAAAAGTGGTCAACATACTGGGACAAATTGGCTGTTAAACTATCTATACCTGAAATTATTGGTCTGCCTGGGGGATTTGTTATTGATTTGTGGGTTTTTGGGAGGTGATAAAATATCGGGATCTTGGGGGAACTTGTAAACAAAAATTCATACTCAATCTTGGTGATAACACCAGAGTTTAATGCTTGATCCAATAGTGATCTAAGTAAATTTAGAAAGTCCACTGTTGGATCTTTTTTAAGCCTAGAGTATGAAGTGGTGTCATTCAGGAGTCGCAAAGCTTCTCCTTCATAGTCCTTTCGGTTCTGTAGAAGGTTCTGTAGAAGGGGGAATGTGTGGAAACCTCCCAAAAATCTATGTCAGGGGAGAGAAAGAAAAGAACCCTACCAGAAGAGGAACTAGAGGAGGGGCCAGAATTAAAGAAAAGAGGCTACGAGAAAGATGTGTGACATCTCCCTCTCGTGGTATTTTTAACTTATCCTCAGTTATTTTAACCACTGACCAAAAAAAGGTTCTAGACAGGGGTTTGACATTTTCACGCTCATGCCTACCGAACTCATTTCAATTATACACTGACCTCCAAAAATTCATGCGAAACCTCACATTAAAGAGACATTTTATTAAACTAGATAAGGAAGGTAATGAAGTTCCAAATAAAACAGGAGTGTCTATTGTTCCACCCGAGGTTGTTATAGGTGAGAATTTAGAACTCACACAAGGTTTGAGGCACACGCACTTTAAGGGGAAATCTAAATTTTACCCCTCCCATTCTAAAGGTCACCATGTTGAGACCTTTTTCAACATGGTTAACAATGACTTTAATCTAATGAGTAGTAATATGAAGTCGAGTGACATAAAACATAATCTCACTAAAAAAGAAAATTTAGCATTAAAATTCCTAAAGGAGAATAATAATCTGATAATTAGACAGGCGGATAAGGGAGGTGGTGTCGTTCTACAGAACCGAAAGGACTATGAAGGAGAAGCTTTGCGACTCCTGAATGACACCACTTCATACTCTAGGCTTAAAAAAGATCCAACAGTGGACTTTCTAAATTTACTTAGATCACTATTGGATCAAGCATTAAACTCTGGTGTTATCACCAAGATTGAGTATGAATTTTTGTTTACAAGTTCCCCCAAGATCCCGATATTTTATCACCTCCCAAAAACCCACAAATCAATAACAAATCCCCCAGGCAGACCAATAATTTCAGGTATAGATAGTTTAACAGCCAATTTGTCCCAGTATGTTGACCACTTTTTGCAACCCTATGTCGAAAAACTCCCCTCCCATCTAAGGGACTCCACGTCATTGCTCAACTTGTTACAAAACTTAAAGTGGAAGGATTCGTATAGATGGTTAACTTGTGATGTGCAGGCCCTATACACCAATATACCACATCAACAGGGCCTAGCATCGGTAAATTTTTTTCTATCTAGCGATGCCGAATTACATGATTTAAACAAAAACTTCATCCTGGATTCCATCAACTTTATCCTGAAACATAATTATTTTATGTTTCTGGAGGAATTTTTCCTGCAGGTTTGCGGAACTGCGATGGGCACTAGATTTGCCCCCAGTTTCGCAAACCTGTATATGGGAGAATGGGAGCATAAGTGCATCCTTAATAACAATCCCTTTAGAGGAAATATCATTATTTGGCGTCGCTTTATAGACGACATTATATGTCTGTGGGATGGGGACCAACATTCTGTAAGCCTTTTTTTGAAGTATATAAACAATAACACCAGAAACTTGACATTTACCCATGTGGAAAGTGTCAAGGAAATTAACTTCTTAGATTTGAATTTGAGGGTGTCTGATGAGGGAAACCTTATAAGTAAAACTTATTTCAAGGAAGTGGATTCAAATAACCTCCTGATGGCCTCAAGTAACCATAAAAAATCTTGGATTCAAAATATACCTGGGGGCCAATTTTACAGGTTGAGAAAAAACTGTAGTTTGGACACAGACTTTGAAAAACAGGCGGGTGACTTAACCTTAAGATTCCTAGAAAGAGGTTATCCCCTCAAAAAACTTACTGATGATCTTGATAGGGTGAGAAAAATAGATAGGAATCAAATGCTCGTTCCAAAAACGAAACATCAAAAGAAATAAATTATAAGTGAGGAAAAATGTAATGTCGCTTTTATTACAAATTATAATTCCATGACTTCACATATAGAGAGGATTGTAAAGAAGCACTGGTCAATCCTGTCAAATGACCCAATTTTGGGAACACACATTTCTAAGTTCCCAAGGTTTATTTATAGAAGAGCAAAAAATCTAAAGAATGCTCTGTCCCCTAGTGACATAAATATTAAAACTACACCTGTGGGAGAAAAAAGATGGTTAAATATTAAAAAACCTTGTGGAAACTTCAAATGTGGAAAATGTTCAGTGTGCAAACACTTACACTCTAATAGCAAAACTCTTGTGTGTCCAAAAACTGAGGAAATTTATGAAATATCTGATTTTATTAATTGTAATTCGGATCATATTGTATATTTAATTGAATGCCCGTGTGGCTTGTTCTATGTAGGGCGCACTAAACGCCAATTAAAAACACGTATACAAGAACATATACGAAACATAAAACATGGTCTGTTAACTCATAGCCTCTCTAAGCACTATGCCTTACATCACAATAAAGACCCCATATCCCTGCGCTTTAAGGGTATCAAACACGTGCCCAGGAGCAGAAGGGGTGGGGATAGGGTTAAGGATTTATCCTTTCAAGAGACCTTCTGGATATATAAATTGGGCACATTATATCCGGGAGGTCTCAATGAGGATATAGATATATGGTCCCTTTACTGACCACCTCACACTGGTGATATAGCTAGGTCATGTATTTAGAAATTACATTTATATTCTGAGCTGGTATATTTTATATATTAAGCTTTTAAAGAAAAATCTTTTTAACATTTTATTAATTTATGGTTTTAAGGTATCTACTGATTTTTTAGCTCGTGCTTCTTTTTCGAATATAATCCTGTTGGTGGTTCTTAGAATCACTATATATATTCCAACACATCTACAAATATTAGTGTGTACTAATTCTTTTTTCTTTATTTTAGAGTCCTCTTTTTGAAATTGTTTGTTATTATATGTTTAAATAAAGTTGTTTTTAGTTTTTTTGTTAGGATGCATTCTCTGTTGCCATGGAGCTTTCTGACTCCTCCCCGTTGCGTTGCGATTGGTTCAAACCCTAATTGAGGGACTAATCAGTGACGCTGGAGGGGTATAAAATGCCAATAGACTCATAAGTCTTTATTCCCTGATGAAGAGACCCTCTGTGGTTTCGAAACGCGTAGGATTGATGACATTTGCGAACCCTCTACATCCCAGCACTCCCAGAAAACTGATCCGGTGTCCTGCAGACTTGCGACGAAGTCTCGCGATCTTGTGACGTCACAGACCCGGAAGAAGCTCTCGACCAGGACGCAAAACCGCGTGTACTCCGCTGCTCCGTTATACACGAGATTTATGCAGTGACGGGCACAACGCATATAAGCGGAGGTCTTTTTCTGGACTGCTGAAGCTGCACTAGCCTTTCCCTAAGGCGAGAGGCCAAAACACCAGCGTTTGGAGTGGAGATTTTCCAGGCCCTACATCGAGGTTGTTGGAGTGAGAAGGAGAGAGCCACGAGACCATCACAGGCGTCCGTTGGTGCTTGGGTAACAATAACCCTGAAATGCTTGTTTAAATTTTGTTTTATGTACGCACAATACTTACCTTCTTATTTTGGTTACTAAAGATATCATTTAATGCACTATGAGCGTTGTGCGCTGTGTTTCTTGTTTTTTTGTTAACCCCTGCTAGTCTGCTCTGTGAGGTCCCCATTGTTAACCCTTGTATTCCACAGACTAATGTTAGGTCTCTAGGGCAAGAAGCTGAACCCCCTATGACCCCACTTTCAGAGGCTAGCTTCTCTTTCTCTGATTCTCAGGTACTGCCTGACTTAACCCTTGAGGTTTTTCCTGTGTTAACCCCTGCAGGTCAGCCCTATGAATCTCCCTTGGTAAATCCCTGTAGTCCGCCAGTCAAGGACACCTCTTTAGCTTCAGAGGAAGAACCCCTTATGTCCCCAATTTCGGAGACAAATCTCCCTTCTGGTTCTCAGGTACTATCTGCCTTAACCCCTGTAAATCCTTGCTGCCCTCAGACTAATGTGTCCTTCTTTGCATCAGAGAATGAACCCCCACGTCTCACAGCAGGGGTTGCACTGAATGACTTTCCTAACATTCAAGTTGCTGAGCCTTTGGATTCTCCTTACTATAAGTCCCCTGGCTCAGCTAAAATTCTCGGGCTACGCCCCTGAACTTTCGGCAATAATACTGGCTCCAGTTAAAAGTATTCTGGAACCGTTTGTTTCCCTAAGCCTGTTTGCAGAATCCCCACTCCTAGGTATTTCGCTGACCCCGTCTGTCACTCAGAGAGCTGAAATCCCTGCTTCTGAGCATAGATCCCTTTTCATGGAATCTGTAGTCGTTTCTGATGTCCCAGACACTCTTTCCCAAATACCCACTTCAGAGACCAGCACAGTTGTGGTTGCCCCCCTTGTACTGTCTGTGTTCTCCTCTCCTCAAATCCTAGGGTTAAAAGCTAACAGTGCACATTATGCCCCTTCCCAAGTGACCCCTTCTGAGATCAGCGTATCTGCTGTTGCTCCTTTAGTACAATTACAGTCAGACCCCTCCTTTTTGAAGGATCAGGTTTTCAAATTTAAAATTCCCTTTACCCCTGATTTTGTAAACCTGCAGTCCCCTCTCACTGTAGTTAAAAGTTCTCCAGCAGCCCTGAGTTAAGTTCTGCCGCTACTAAATCTTCTGTTGTAGAAGCAACCTTCCCTAGCTCACTTCCGTTTGTCCTACTGTATCTGTTATGCCTGTCCCCAATGATTTTCCTCCTCTGTCTCAGAGTGTTGCTATTCCTGTCCTTGACTCTAAGTCTGTCTCCTTGGAACCGGTGACAGCTATTAGCACCCCTTCTACGGCCCCTCAGGCTATCACTTCAGAGATCAGCTTATCTGCCCCTGATCCCTTACTACGCTCTGAGTCTCTCCTTATGGCTTCTAGGGTCTCCACAGGTCTCCTCCTGTGTTAACACTTGGCTTCTCTCTGACTCCTGAGGTAGAGCCTGACTGCCTGCTCTCCACCTCTGCGGTAGTCTGTGAGATGCCTATCACCTTTACTAAAATTCCTGTTTTGCAAGGTGTTTCTCCTATTAAGTCTGTGATACTTGCAATTCCTTTAATTGGTTTCAAGACCCCTGTCACTGAGTCTCCCATGGAGTCTGATGCCCTCACTAGGAATTCTCAGGGATCCAATTCTGAAACAAGCACAATGTTCTCTGATTTTATTACAGTAGCTAGTTCAGTTCCTGCTGGTTCTCAATCAACCACTTCAGTGACAAGCAAGATGTCCCTTGTTTCTATTGGAAAGTCTACCCCAGTTTTTTTCACGGATCATGCCACAGCCTCCGGGATGATTAAAAATGACTTTAAGTCTGGGATGTCCACTCCTTTAATAATACTGTTTCACGCTGATTCGCCCACAGTATTCGGGATATCCACTACTGACTGCAAGTCTACTACCACGAACTCAGGGGTATCGCATTTGGAACATTCAGTAATACCCGCTGTGTCCCTTTTTTCGAAAAACCCCGTCTTTAAGATGTACTTATATTTCCCTGTGTTTTCCACAAGACTTGGGGTACTTACTATTGACTGTCCTGTCGCAAAACTAGGGTTACCTCTCAGGAAGGTGCCTGGAGCTACCGATGTTAAGAACCCTATGTTTAAAACAGTAATATTTCGCATTGCTTCTCCCACATTATCATGCGAGACCTCGGTACCTGGGACCTCCACTCCTAAGCCAAGCTCTAGTTCTCTGTTTTCTTTCTCTGTGTTGGAGGTACCCAGCTTTAACCCCAAGACTTTTATTCTTAAGGCTGATGCACCGCTTACCCGCCTTCCTGTTTTTTTGGATAAGATATGTTTTCTCACCTTTCAAACAGACTCCTTACTCGCAGGTCTCTGTGCGGTGTCTAAAGTGCCTTTTCTGGATGGCATTTGGCCTTTCTCTAAAACGAAGACACCCTTACTGGACCTCGTCGCTTTACCTGAAGCGTCCGTCCCTGTTCTCTATGGGTCCACTATGGGTATAGACATGCTGTCCCCTACTGTCTCCTTGATGCTTACTATGCCTTTCGCCAAGGTCACAACTTCAGATTTGATTCTCTCTAAAGATCACAGACCAAAGGAGGCGGACCCTTCTTCAACTACAAGTACCACAACCAAGAATTGCGTATACACTGCTACAGACTCTCTCGAATTGCTTGGGATAGCAACCCTGCTTTGTAGCAAAAGTACCGCGTCAATAGTTTGCAGTGAACCCTCCCTCCCCATTCCCTCGCTAATCACCACCTTGGAAGCTAAAGACTCTCGCAACTTCCTTCGTGCTGATTCCACCAAAGCCATTGCCTTCTCTGAAGGTCCCTCTGCCATTTATGTCCGACAATCGGTGTCCTGTGTCCCGTACTCTTGGACTATTACTATGCACCGGACACCTGGCTGCTGCCCTTCTGATGTCCCTATTCCGGAGTCCCCTGGTCCCATTGCCCATGTACCAAGAACCACAGTGCCACCGCTGTCCTTTGCGGCACTCGCCAATGTACACCTGGATTTTGGACCTAATTCTCACTTGAGACACTTCAGGAACAACTCAATGTCTCCCAGACCTATGGATGGTCCTGTCCACCCAGGCTTCTCACCCAGAGGTGGGGGTACTGTAAGGAATCCCAACAAACCATGGGCTTTCAACGCCACCTCTCACCTAAGGAGGTTTAGAAACAACTCCATGTCCCCCAAATCTGTGATTGACCCTGTTCATCCGGAGGTCTCATCTGAAGGGGGGGGCGGGGTACTGTAAGGAATACACTGCTGACTTTGGTTATAGCCTTGCAGACCTCTGCAGTTGCTAATGCTTCCCTGACAATCAATGGCTCATGTGCTGCCTCTCATTGCAGCTTCTGCCCTGTGCTCCATCATTGGAGGAATACTTACACACCCCCCCTGTGATTGGATCTCCGCCCTTTATATGTTGGGCTTTGGCTCTGAATCAGAGCCGAGCATAATTCCTTCCCTGGACGTTACTGTCTCTGCCACAAGCCGCCCAGGCTTGTCTCCTTGTGTTCTAACCTCTCTAGTTCTCATCCCTAGTTCCCAAGTTCCTGAGGCCTGCTGCTAGTTCCATGCAGAGGCCTGTTCCTGATTCCTGTGCTGAAGCGTTGTTCCCGGAGGCCTGCTGCTAGTTCCATGCAGAGTCCCGTTCCTGATTCCTGTGCTGAAGCATTGTTTCCGGAGGCCTGCTGCTAGTTTCACGCAGAGGCCTGTTCCTGACTCCTGTGCTGAAGCGTTGTTTAGCCAGCACTGGTACCTGCTGCATTCTCCCCTAGCAGTGGTAACCCTGCAGAGGTCTGCTTAGAACTTCTGTGCTGAAGTGCTGATTTTCCCGACGCTGCCCCGCGGTGTACTTCAGCCAGCCTGCTGTATCCCCCTGCTGAGACCGACATCATGGGCAGAGGCCGCTCCTCGCACAGAGGCCACTCCCGCACTTATGCTCCTAAGCTGAAGCGAGGAACTCCTGACTGCCTGTTGCCGAACTCCTGCTTGAATAACGACCATCCTGCCTTCTCCAATCCTAACCCTGCTATGTACGACTATGAACTGTGCACTCTGGATCAGTCTGCGCGGACTAAGGTTGGTGATTATATAACCCCACCTCAGCCCCGCGGTCCGGTCCTGGTTTGTGGCGAGCACAATCGTAACAAGCAGTAACTGGGAAAAACAGACAAATGTTTCAAGAAAAGACGAATGTCTAAAGCTGCAAAATATGTAGCTCGGATAATATTAGGAACTATATTTAGTCATATTAGGGGAAGGGCAGAATCAAAGCCTGCATTGTTTATAAATGTTTTTCTTAGTTGGTTTTTCTGAATATTTTTGTAATGTGATGGTTTTGGAAGACACCTGAATGGACTGTAAGGTGTAGTCTTGGGCTGAAAGTGGTTTGTTGAATAGCACCACTTAGTAAACATGGTCTGCCACCTCACCTATGCCGGGACAGAGCTACTGTCGAGATCCACAAGTACCGGGAACTCGCAGCTTTTTTATTAATCATTTTTTTTATTTGCCTCTTTATTTTCTACAAAATATTCAAAACTGCTTTACTGTTGAGCAAAGGACAGCTTCTGAGAAAAGCTGTACAGGTAGTCCTCGTTATCCAGCGTTTCACTTTACAACGAATGGCATATCCAACGCTTTACAATGCAACCCTAAAGGCTGTTTTTCGACGCCGGAATGCGTTATCCAACGCTCACCACCACTGCTTAACATGGGACTCACTTTACAACGGTTTCACTATCCAACGCTACTTCCAGAACAGATTCCGTTGGATAACCGATGACTGCCTGTAATCTGGTGGGCTGCAGCTGTGGCCACTTTTGGCTCCAATTCTCCCTTGTAATTAAAGGAAAATTGCAGCCAAAAGTGAGCACAGTGACCTTTTTTGTATTCGCCATCATCTTGTTTTAGGCAGCAAGTTCTAAGATGCTGCAGAGCACAATGAAGCTGTTTGGAGCCGCCTCAGGACTCTTGCGTGCCCCTTTTTTCCATCTCGGTTATACATTCTACATAAAGTATCTAATGTTGATTTATGCAGTTTATGGCAGGTCCATGCTTGTCATGGGTGGGTGCTGGGTTTCAAACAGAATTTAATTGATGGGTTATCATGTATGGCCCACTAAAAGTACCAGATGGGTTGTATGGAGCTGATCATCTTGAGATAAGAGCAGTTGTTTTGACAGAGATGGGAATAAAATATGGCCCGTTTGACAACTTTATAAACATGATCCTTTAAGAGCTACCTTCAAAGGCATTCTCTGCAGGGTTCAGGGGTCATTGCTAAGAAAGTATTCAACCAAAGAGTGACTTTATTAAAAATGAGAATATCATGTGACGTCATCTGCTGAACATGCTGGGAGTGGCATATAATGATTAAAGACATGTCAGGTTTCTAGGCACTAAGGGACAGATATCCATTTGTTGCTCAAATTAGGATTAAGATAGCCGTGATTTGTCTCAGTGTTACCGTGATGAGCACCCAAATCTGTAAATATAGCTCACGTGTGTAAGTATTACAAAAGGAAAGTTAAGAGTGCATTTAGATATTGAGGAAAAGTTTAAACATAATTTGTAAGGTTTTTTTTACTCTGTCGTAAAAATGTCAACTTAACTGCTGATGTACGACGGGGTGGGCTTATGTTGTTTCAATGGGGAAGAATTGTACTTAAAGCTTAGCAAGGGTTTATGAAAATCAGATTTTAACAGAGGTGTGTTTGAACCAAAAATGTGAAGTCCCTTTTCTGAGTAAGTGACCTCTCTGGGAGAAAATCCTGACATACTGCCCAGTAACGTAGTGTATAAGGATTTCTGTCTTTGTTTTATCCTGTTATTTTTAGAAGCTGTTCTGCATTTATTATAATTGTATATTCTTATAATCCTTTCTCTGTAATCTAAGCACTGTATTTTTATGTATATTAAAACATTTATTTACTTAAGCTTTGGGCTCTGAAGGAACTGATTGCACGCTCTGGAGAGAGTATTTACATTCTCTGACACATTTTGCTACAAAAGATTTTTGTGTGTAAAGTGCATACTGTAGTTTTTTCTATCATAAACAGGGACCTGAGACCCTGGCAGATTTATTAATATGACATTTATTATTTATTTCTTGTGTGGCAGAAGCGTATAGATATGATTGTAATTGAGTACGGGGTTAATATTCACTCATTGGAGGTACCTTTGAGGAGGAGAAAGGCGAGTTGGCTAGAGTAGCCATGTGTATTAACGATGATTGCATATCTAAGTCATGTGCCCACTTATGTGCTGTTCATGACAGGTGGTATATGGGGAATGATTTAGGCGAGATATTGTCCATTTGAGGGACCTTTGCGAAGGTGAAAAGTGGGACAGCATGCGAGCTGTATATTAACCCTTGTCCCGCATGCAGGTCTCATGCTCACAGGTGTGCCATATGTGACAGGATGATTTAAATATAATGCCTTTTTAATACTGTAAGTGATACTTTAGAGATAAACCTTAAACATACAGGCAAACTCATATTTTCCTATTGGTTTTGCGGTGAGCTATCAAACATTCCTTGTTAGAGTAGTGGTGAGAACTGTCTACACTAGATTAGATTCTAAGCTCTTTTGGTATATGTATTATGATTATCATTGTTTTTTTGTAAAGCGCCAACACATTCCGCTGCGTGGTACAGTGGGAGGGGACAGAGATTTGATCATTACATACAATAAACAGAGTTGCAAATATTGACAAACATACAGATACAAACAGATACAAAAGGTAATGAAGGACCTGCTCCTGAGAGCTTACAATCTCTAGAGGGAATGATGGACAATGTTGAAACAGAGAGGTAAAGTGGCTGCTCATTGTGGGTGGAGTATGGTCCAACCACACAGCTGATACCATGAAGTGGAAAGGGAGTTTTCAAGGAGATTTTAAATGTCTGAAAGCTGGGAGAGTGTTATGGTAAGGAATTCCAGAGAGAGGGGGCAGCGTGGGAGAAGTTGTGTAAGTGGGAGTGAAGAGGTGAAAAAGGCAGAGATCGTGGACAAAATCTAGGGGACATTTAGGTATATATTTGGGAATGAGGGCTGAGAGGCTATGGGAAACCAGTGTAGGGATTTGCATAGTGGAGGTGCAGTGAGTGAGGTAGAGGAGTCTGGCAGCAGCATTGTGGATGGATTGGAGTTGGGACAGGTGGTTAAGGGAAATGTCAACTAGGAGAAGGTTGCAGGAGTCAAGGCAGGACAAGATGAGTGAGTGAATGTGACGGTAACTTTGTGACAGGCTATAAATAATACACACCAAAAATATAACTGGGTTGAACTGAACGAGGCTTAGATATGATAAAATATAATTTATTCCTTGAAAAAGATGAACACACGAGATTATACAAATAACAGACAAAATATAGACACTTACTTAAGATGGGAATGATGAAATAGTCAGAAATCGTGACTAGCAGTTCATACAGCAATCTTGAATATCACAGTAGACACGAAAGACAATAGCCATAGGCTGGTTTATATACAATTATTTCCCATTAACACAACCTAAACCCAGCCCCTCTCATAAATCAGTGGTGAGGTTGACAGGCTTACCCCAGAGTAAAATTCCTCCCACCCAAGGACGTTTAAAAACTGCTTTTCCTATCTAAATAACTTCATAACTTCATAACTTCAGTTAAGTAGTACTTACTGGCACGCGAGACATATTAATACATTCCGGCACGCATGCCGCTCCCAATAAGACTAAATATTACCATGTAATACTAAAATTAAGAGAGATATTAATATCTGTCTCTTAGTACCTGCTAGACATCATGTCTGTAATCCTTATGTGCGAATCAGTCCCACGAATACACATATGTAGCTTTTAGCACGATCAGCCGAGGACATCTCATAATATTCTTATATTTATTAAGGTCACTCATTCTGATATCTCCTTGGGTAACCGCACACCTGGCCCCCATAACCCCTTGTCAATAAATCCTTTGAAGCAGGGACTCGTGTGTAGAGAACATTTGTCACAGGTGCTAGATTTCACACCCAATGCTCCAGACATGGGCCTAGCTGTCTCTACCAGCAATATACCCTTGGTCTGCCAATTAGGTATTAACATACTGTACACTACACCCCCTCTGTACTTTTCACACCCAACTTTAATCTAGCCTGTTGAAGCCCAGATATTTCTGAAAAGACACCACACATATTTGTATTTTCCTAAACTATAGCTCGTTAACCCCTTAAGCCTCCCGAATCAACCCCAGTGTATGTGTTGGTGCAACACTGGAACAGAAACAATACATTTTTACATTAGGATGCTGTAGCAAGGTAAAAACACATTACTGGACCACAGTCCAGTTAATCCCTTGCTTCCCAAGTGAGAGTAGGGGGTGGCCAAATGGGGTGTAACCCCTTTTAATCCCGGGCCAAACCCCCTCTATCATGACAGTGAATTAGAATTTTAGTTGCATCATGAGTGAGAAAAGGATGAATCCTAGCGAGATTTCAGGGGTGGAGATGACAGGGCTATGAGAGGGACTTAATGTGAGGAGAGATCAGAGTCAAAGATGACCCCTAGGCAGAGGGCTTGAGTTGTTAATGAGATTGGGTGTAAAGGTGGCAGTGGAAAGGGGAAAGAGTATTAGTTCTATTTTGGACATTTAAAGGTTAAAGGCTAAAGATTAAGAGGTGATGATCAGAGAGAGGGAAAGGCTCGTTAGAGGAGTTAGAGACTGAGCAGACGTGGGACAAAACCAGGTCAAGGGAGTGTCCATTGCAGTGAGTAGGAGAGTTCATCCACTGGGAGAGATCATAGGAAGTGGTTAAAGAGATAAGATGGGCAGCTGAAGAGGCTTTGGCATTTATAGTATACACATTCTAATATATACCAAAAAAAAATCATAAAATGCGGTAGAAATATTATTAATAACAGCATTATTTTCAAGGAAGCCTAACTGGCATACCTCTAACATCCAACTCCCACACCTCCCCCCCTAATAACCCTATTGGGACCAGCTGTGCAGCTCGACCAATTTTCACGCTTTGCAACCCCCTAACCATCCTGAGCCATACTTCGTTCCACAATGAGCAGCCACTTTACCTTTTTGTTTCCACATTCCTCTAGATTGTGAGCTCTCAGGAACGGGGCCCTCGTTACCTTTTGTATCTGTGCATGTTTGTCCTTATTTGTATGGAACTCTGTTTATCAAATCTTTGTACTCCCACTGTACCGGGCTATGGAATATGTTGGCGCTTTACAAATAAACTGTAATAATACTCACTATCCTTGTGCTATTTGCAATAAAAAAAGATACCCATGTTTTGCTCACATTGTGGCATTCCTATATTACTCGTAAGGAAATCATCCTGTTACATATGTAGCCCTGTGTAATTTTGGGTTTACATACCTCTCTCATTCTGTGCAGTAATTCCTGTTAAGAGGGCAGGTTTGCCAGAAGTTATCATGAGGATTGGCCTCACCCGCTTGTGATGTGTAAGGTGTAGCAAAGGAAGTGACAGCATGCTCTCTGTCCACTATTAGTGACACAGTGGTGGGTCTTCTAGAAGCTATATATTACGCATCACTTCCTAAAGTTAGTAGTTCAAGTCTGCTCTGTCTGGAATCAAGTCTGTGAAGTTCAAGTGTCAGTAGTGACAGAGGGACAAGCTGACCCCACACTGTGTCCAGGGCTCTGGCACAGCTGGTGGCCCTCCCTTAGGGGAGAGGTGGCAGAAATATCCCTGTCTCTATTACAGAGTCAGGAGGGAACTTCCTTGAGGTGTGCAGCTATATGATGTGCGGCTAAGTACCGGCCGCTATGATGGGGAGTCAGCCATGTAAGATGACAATAAAGATAACCTTGATTCAAAGACCCTTCTTGCCTGTGACTGGAGTTAATCAGGAAGAAGACACACCCAGGAGTTCTCTCAACTGTAAGTAGAACTCAGCACTACCTCACACGCCTGTCATGGTGAAATCTCCACTACCAACGAGCAGGAGACTGTGAGCCAGCAGGTGCACCACACTACACTGACATGTAACTGGGGGAAGATTCAGCACATGGGGGCCCATATGAGATTGGGTAGGGGTCTGACCGTTGCACATACAAATGTTAAATAACATTGGTGTCAAACAAAGATGTGTTTTGTTACCAGAGTTATTACTTAGTGTCTTTATGTATTTTTTTTCTCAAATCTTGCCCAGCTATCACTCCATGATTCTTTAAATCAGCATGGCTTCAATATTTTTCTTTAACCCTAATTTTCTTCCATTGATATTATCAATAGCTCTTTTTGTAGGTCAATCAAAGCAAACACGAATCTCCTATTCATTTCTCCTGAATATTTGTTTAAATAAGTATGCAGTATAAACATCTTATCAGCTGTTGAATAATTTCTTTTAAAGCTGGTCTGGAGTTCAGTGAATTTCCTATTATCCTTAAGTAATTTCTACAGATAAGTAAGATAATGTTAAGTTATTAGCTTTTGGAAAGAATAATTATCAGTGGCTTGTTTAAATGTTTTGTGGAACAAAGCATTCATTTATTTATAAGAATGATCATGCCTTTTCAGTCCTGAGGAATAACCAATTTATAAGACTTATAATAACATTGTATTATGCACATTTTTCTATATTACCGGTATATAATTTCTAAAATACAAACATATAAAAGGCCACACACTGCAAACAAATATATATATATAGCAACTGTAAATATTACTGTATGTTCATTTGCATATATATATATATATATATATAAAAAAAATATATATATATATATACAGTTAGGTCCGGAAATAATTGGACACTGACACAAGTTTTGTTATTTTCCTGTGTACCAAAATAAGTTCAAGTTACAGTTAAATAATGATTATGGGCTTAAAGTGCAGTCTATCAGCTTTAATTTGAGGGTATTCACATCCAAATTGGAGGAAGGGTTTAGGAATTACATCTCTTTAATATATAGCCCCCTCTTTTTCAAGGGACCAAAAGTAATTGGACAATTTACTCAAAAGCTGTTTCATGGACAGGTGTGGGCTATTCCTTCGTTATTTCATCATCAATTAAGCAGGTAAAAGGTCTGGAGTTGATTCCGGTGTGACATTCGCATTTGGAAGCTGTTGCTGTGAACCCACAACATACAGTCAAAGGAGCTCTCAATACAAATGAAACAAAAAAAAAGAAAATCCATTAGAGAGATAGCAGGAACATTTGGAGTGGTCAAATCAACAGTTTGGTACATTCTGAGAAAAAAAGAACGCACTGGTGAGCTCTGCAACACAAAAAGGCCTGGACATCCACAGAAGACAACAGTGGTGGATGATCGTAGGATCCTTTCCATGGTAAAGAAAAACCCCTTCACAATATCCAGCCAAGTGAAGAACACTCTCCAGAAGGTAGGCATATCATTATCCAAGTCTACCATAAAGAGAAGACGTCACGAGAGCAAATACAGAGGGTTCACCACAAGGTACAAACCATTCATAAGCCTCAAGAATAGAAAGGCCAGATTAGACTTTGCCAAACAATATCTAAAAAAGCCAGCCCAGTTCTGGAACAGCATTCTTTGGACAGATGAAACTAAGATCAACCTGTACCAAAATGATGGGAAGAAAAAAGTATGGAGAAGGCTTGGAACGGCTCATGATCAGAAGCATACCACATCATCTGTAAAACACGGTGGAGGCAGTGTGATGGCATGGGCATGCATGGCTTACAATAGCACTGGGTCACTAGTGTTTATTGATGATGTGACAGAAGACAGAAGCAGCCGGATAAATTCTGAAGTGTATAGGGATATATTGTCTGCTCAGATTCAGCCAAATTCAGTGAAGTTGACTGGACGGCACTTCACTTTACAGATGGACAATAACCCAATACATACTGCGAAAGCAACCCAGGAGTTTTTTAAGGCAAAGAAGTGGAATATTCTGCAATGGCCGAGTCAATCACCTGATCTGAACCCGATCGAGCATGCATTTCACTTGCTGAAGACAAAACTTAAGGCAGAAAGACCCACGAACAAACAACAACTGAAGACAGCTGCAGTAAAGGCCTGGAAAAGCATCACAAAGGAGGAAACCCAGCATACATAAAAAGTGAAATCGTGCATCAAAGCATAATAATTTGCACAAACAAAAAAGACAGTATATAAATGCTGAAAGCACTCAGCCATAGAACGCATAATGCGTATTGTAAGAAATGATAATGCATTGATGACTATCGTATGAATAGCGTTCTATGGCTGAGTGCTTTCAGCATTTATATACTGTCTTTTTTGTTTGTGCAAATTATTATGCTTTGATGCACGATTTCACTTTTTATGTATGCTGGTGCATTACAGTGTGTCAGATACCTCAGGTCCCTTTTAGTCAAGAGCCACCTGTAGCAATGTTTGCTGAGAGTGTGACACAGCATGTATTCTAATTTATTACCAGTTTCTCTATTTGACATTGTCTGCATTATGTATTTTTGTTGGTTTTTTAAGGTGTCGATTCCTGACATGATGCATAGAGTCATTATTGCATTATCATTTCTTACACTATGCATTAGGCGTTATATGGCTGAGTGCTTTCAGCATTTATATATTGTCCTAGATTCCAGTCAGCCACGTCATCCACACGTGTGTATATATGTTTTAATCCCTCACATTTTTTTGCACATTTATGGTGAGCACATCAGGTGTTTCACATGTTTCGCTTAACTTGCAGTTACAATGTGTATTTTGCACGTCCCTGCAATAGTTAATCTATCCAGGTATCAGCTCCAGATCAGTTTAGCCCATGCGCACTCTCTCCGGTTATCCAAGATATCGCAGGGTCTGGCAGACTTATGTAGTCTCTCAGCAGTAACATTATGCAATTCCTGAGCCTTTTTGCGCATGCCTAAACACATATCAGGTAAACAAATATAGAGTTAATATATTCAAAATGGATGCTCTTTACCTGCTGATACTGTGGATGCATGTCACATAGGCAGGTGAGGCTAATTAACTGTGATTGGTTTTGTTGAATTGCACTGGGGTTTGGGGTATATATATGTGTAACGGTATTTCTGGCCCGGCCTGACCCACCCAATCTCACATTGGCCCCTGTGGTCTAACCGGTCCCCATTACAGTGTGGTAGTGTCTGGTGGTGCACCTGTTGGCTACAGGACTCCTGAGTCTCCCGCATGATGGTGTGTGGGGAGGACCCGTCCAGACAGGCAGCTGAGGTAGTGTGCTGAGTCTCACCTAGTTCCAGTGCAGCGCCTCCACCTCACCAGGGCCCCTGCGTCCGCATGGGGATGATCCTGACGAGGAACTCCTCGGTGGTGCAACCTCCTGTGTAATCACTTGACTCTCACACACAGGGGTTTCTCTGATCAGCTCCATCTTTATTGTCACGGTGGGCATAGCTGCCCTCCACAGTGAGTATATTCAGCCAATCATCTCGCCCGTGCTCCCCTTTGATAGGTATGTCACCTAGATGAGGGATTCACTATTCCCGCAGGAATCACTGCCCTGTGCCAGGTCCCTGGACACAGTCTCCCATGGAGTTTGTCTCTGTCTGCTTTGTGCTGCCAGACTCACAGCTCTGCATTCAGACTACTGCAACAGTGTTGCAGACCTCCATCTGCCTCTTACTGAACACAGCAGCACAGCAATAGGTACTCAACTAACTCTTAGACACAGTGCTGTGCCTTATGTAACTTCTGAGGCTGACACACCTCTGACATCACTAACCATGGAGTCAGAGCATGTGACCAGTCCCATCCATACACAGGGCACCCCACCAGGGTGTGAGGGAAAACCTCCATGATTACTGCTGGCATGCCCACACTTACCAGGCCTTACTGTCAGCAGGAGAGATGACTGTAGCCATTTTACATGACCGCTACATTCTCCCCCTGGTGAATCCCACCGTCCTCGCTGGGACCTAAATTTGTATACCTCTTTCCAGGAAGCACTGTAAAATGGAACACACATAATTAGTCACAACATTACAGTACATCTCTTCATCATAACATAACAGATACATCCTAACATAGATGTATAACAACCAGGGTTACTCCCTTATGGAGTATCCATTAGTGGTACTACCATACCCTCTTACGGTGGCTTGCGCACAGGATGGCCCACTGGGCTTAGAGCAGCAATGCTGTAACCCTCTGGGTGACACTTCTCATGTAACCCGCCAGGATCCCAATCTTCTTCCCCTGATCCTTCCTCCTCATCAGTGCCATATCCCCTATCCTCACCAGTGGAACCCATTTTAAACTCAATTTCTCCTTCCATGAGGGGTTCAGGGACATACAGGTACTCCAACCTGTGGGGCGATTTGTACTTAGCTATAATAGCCCTCTCGGCCCGGCTGCTCCTAGTCAGCTCTGCGTTCCCTGCCCTCCCTGGCAACACCCATGACAGGGGCTCGTCTGTGTCCACGGGGTCAGATAATATCCCAGGCCCCCGCTCTAGTGAGTCCCCCTCCTCTGTATTCCCCCAGGAGCATACCCCGGAAGTCCCTGCAGAACGGGGCCTGGACCACCTCTCGTGTTTCGGGGCCTCACCAGAAGGTATATCCTCCTCTTCCGGCACCCACCGGGACTTAGATACCTGTCCCAATTGTCCTCCTTCCCTTGAGCCCTCCCCGGAATCAAAACTGCTCAGTCTTTCCCCAGTCCGGTTCTCACCAACCCCCAAAGATCCTTCCGACACCCCCAAACTGGATGATGATCCCCGGGAACAGGTGACTGGGACAGGGGCATTAGCTAGGGCGTGGGGTTGGGCATAGGGACAGGGAATGGGCACCCGCGGGGTTCCGACCCGCTCTCTGCCTTCGGATAGTCCCGTATCATTGTGCGGACGTGCCGCTGGTTGGGCCTCACCCGTCTCAGCTCTCCTTGCAGCCTGCCAGCTCTGTGTTGACACAGGTGATCGGGAAGCACTGCCCGATCGCCGAGGCGTTGTGGTTCTCTCTCTGGTCGTTCCGCTACCTCCGCCGGAAGTGACGTCATCACCGGAACCGGATACTCCGCCATCTTGCGATGGTTCCCCAAGCGGGATCTCTTCCTCCACAACGACATCCGCCGCCGGAAGTGATGGGTCTGCTCTCCGCTCCGCTCGGGCCTGGGCTAGGCCTTCCTCCGCCGTTGCCACCACCGGCGCCTGGGGAGGGTAAGGATGTATCTCACCGCTCCGTCGGCTCGGGAAGGAATCCTCTCCTCCTTCCGCACTGTAAGTCACCACGGCCGTGGGACTCCGCCTCTCGGGTTGGTTCTGCACCGGCGACACGAGACTCCGCTCCGCCGCGACACAGGTAAGTGTCGGTTCTTTTCCAGCACCGCTGAAGTGGTCCGCCGGTAGGCGCATCACCACCGTCGTTAGGATCGCTTGTTCCTCTTTCAAGGAGCCGAACTCCGACTCGGGGAGTGGCACTGCCGCAGGGGACCGACGGTGAGGTTCCGGGTTCTCACCGCGGTTGTAGACCCCTTTCTCTTCAGGCTCCGTTCTGCTCGTTAGGAGCGATCCCCATTCTCCGGGATCAACTGGTTCGGTGCAGGCCGCACGCGGGGCTTCAGCCGTCAGCATGGCTGTGTCCGCCCCCGCCTTGACTACCAGGGAGCATCCTGGCAATGAGTAGGGATATACCCCAATGTCCATCTCGCTCTTTGTTGTGCTGGTTACGGGAGACACTTTGCACAGTGGTCTCTCCTGTTCCACAGATAACGGGGCAGGTGATTCCTTATCTCCAGCTTCACTGGTGTGGTCCGCCGGCTGGGGCATCACCACAGCTGGGTGTTGGTCATGGGAGGCACTAAGTAACTTCTCCCTGAAGACAGCCTGAACTTCAGCCGTACTCATATTGATATAGAGTCCCGGCTCCTCCTCCTGGTGAACAGAAATGGCTGATGACTGCTCAAAACTCTCGCTCCCCCTGGTGGAATTTAAAGGAGGGGCGGCACACTCTTTCACGTTATGGCCCCTAATTGGCTCTAAGTCCGTCACAGTCTCTGAGGGCGCGGCTACAGCTTTCGCGCCATACCTCCCCGCAGGGTGTGGTTTTCTCTTTGGCGCCAATCCCGGCCAACTTTCTGCAATTTTAGCATTTGCAGAATTTTCTGCAACTGGCCCACGCGGTCTCCCAGGGAAGCGGGAACCGCCATTTTGGGTCGCTCTGCTATCCATATTAGCAGCAGCTGTAACTTCGTGTTTCCCTATCTTCTCCACTAGCCACTTCCAGGAAAGGGGGTCACCCCGCATCCAAGAGCACCTCATCATGACCACAACAGGATGGTCAGGCATCGCTCCTCTCAGAAATTGATCACAACAGTACATATCCACTTCGGTGGCCGTGATACGATCCCTTCTCCGCATCTCCCACAAGACTGCACCAATCCGCAGGAGGAACTCAGATAGCTCCTCTCCGTCTTTCTGACGAAGACTGTAGTACCGCCTCATCAATTGTTCCATGTCCTCTTTACCCGCACACACACCATGTGCGCTCTCTCTATTAGCCTCCGTCCGCCATTTTGGACTATCCGCACCGCGCGGATCTTCCATTCTTGCGGTCGCCATTTTCTCGCTGCTGTTACTGTACATGGGGCTCCGTTCTGCGGGGCAGCCACCACACCAGTACAATAAAGATTAGCTTCAGATGCACCACCACATGTGTACCTGATCTAGGCTGGACTCATGTTGCACTACCTCAGGCTAGGCTCACTCTCTCAGTGTCTGCTGTGACTCCTTCCTCCCAGTCTGTGCTCCCTATGGTAAGTGTCTGGAATGGGCTAGGTACTCTGGCTTCTGCCATGCAGTACTTGGGGCGTCTACCTCTCTTGGTCAGACTAGCGTAGACCCTCTCCAGGACTCCTGACCATGTTAACAGGCTATCCCTTCTGGCGTCCTACCAACTAGCACTACCTCAAGGTGACTCGGTCAGCTATAGCCCGGCTGCAAACCCCTCACTCCTTTCAGGCCCCTAGGTCGTCCCTGCGAACTGACAATACCCTGTCAGCCCCTGACCACCCCTAGGTCCGTCCCAACGCAGCACAGAGTGGCAGCAGACACTCTCCCTGTTTCCCGGTGTGCCTAGCTAGAGCCTGTCCTGTTGACAGATCTGATCTCAGCAGCGCCTCCAAATGTAACGGTATTTCTGGCCCGGCCTGACCCACCCAATCTCACATTGGCCCCTGTGGTCTAACCGGTCCCCATTACAGTGTGGTAGTGTCTGGTGGTGCACCTGTTGGCTACAGGACTCCTGAGTCTCCCGCATGATGGTGTGTGGGGAGGACCCGTCCAGACAGGCAGCTGAGGTAGTGTGCTGAGTCTCACCTAGTTCCAGTGCAGCGCCTCCACCTCACCAGGGACCCTGCGTCCGCATGGGGATGATCCTGATGAGGAACTCCTCGGTGGTGCAACCTCCTGTGTAATCACTTGACTCTCACACACAGGGGTTTCTCTGATCAGCTCCATCTTTATTGTCACGGTGGGCATAGCTGCCCTCCACAGTGGGTATATTCAGCCAATCATCTCGCCCGTGCTCCCCTTTGATAGGTATGTCACCTAGATGAGGGATTCACTATTCCCGCAGGAATCACTGCCCTGTGCCAGGTCCCTGGACACAGTCTCCCATGGAGTTTGTCTCTGTCTGCTTTGTGCTGCCAGACTCACAGCTCTGCATTCAGACTACTGCAACAGTGTTGCAGACCTCCATCTGCCTCTTACTGAACACAGCAGCACAGCAATAGGAACTCAACAAACTCTTAGACACAGTGCTGTGCCTTATGTAACTTCTGAGGCTGACACACCTCTGACATCACTAACCATGGAGTCAGAGCATGTGACCAGTCCCATCCATACACAGGGCACCCCACCAGGGTGTGAGGGAAAACCTCCATGATTACTGCTGGCATGCCCACACTTACCAGGCCTTACTGTCAGCAGGAGAGATGACTGTAGCCATTTTACATGACCGCTACATTTGTATTGTGCAC
Source organism: Ascaphus truei (assembly GCF_040206685.1). Lineage (NCBI taxonomy): Eukaryota > Metazoa > Chordata > Amphibia > Anura > Ascaphidae > Ascaphus > Ascaphus truei. Next base: position 230,973,559 of record NC_134486.1, on the reverse strand, counting down.
TGCATTCAATTGCACCACCTTGAGAAAGGTCCCACTGGGGGACCGAAACGTCGGTTTTTGTGTCTTCTATCAAATATAGAACATTTTTGATTTACTTACCTGCGTGCTGTCCCTTGATGTCGTGTTGCAACCGGTATCGTATGGTCTATATATATATATATATATATATATATATATATATATATAAATATATATATATATATATATATATATATATATTGTGACAAACGGCTTACTCCGGGGCTCCGCCGTCTGTCCAGGACTGTTAGAACACGGTCTTTCAGGGTAGGTTAAATGACGAGGCGTAACGTGCTGTTCCTTTAAACAGGCTATTGCCTGGTTTATTCAGTCCCAGGCACTGAAATTGCCACACTGCATACATAAGAAACACAAGCAAAACAAAAGCCTGCTCACCTGAGCAATAACTTAACTGAGGTTTTACCCTGACTGGGATTGGGCGGTTTATCCGCTTCCAACAAACAAAAATAAGGAAGTTTGCAATTTGATAAAGGTACAAAATGATTTAACCCGTTTGGGGAGAGGCTTTTCCCCTCTCTGCTTCCAGCAGCCTTCCTGCCTCCAGTCTCTTGGGGAGAGGGGAGAGGAACCAGGAAATCAGCCTTACATACCCGATTTCCATCTAGCAGGACAGGTGACAGAAATCAGGCAGCAGACAAACTCTGGTCTGGATCCCTCACCCCTCAGTTCCAGCACTTGCCAAACTGTGGGATGGAGTGCATGCATTCTGAGGCTGCACTTTCCAGCCTAAACAGGATAGAAACTGTTCAGTATCCTGGGAGCCCTATATATGGAATTTATTACCATCCCCTGGTTTCTGTCACATATCCTCCCCCCCAGCTCAGACCTCGAGGGATGAGCGACCATGGATATTAAGGAGTGCATCCTTGACAACCCATCAGCATTACCATGTTTGTGCTCTGACCTGTGCTCCACAGAAAATTTAAAGGGTTGTAGGCTTAGGATCCACCTGGTCACTCTAGCATTCTTCTCTCTGTTTTGACACATCCAGGTAAGGGGTGCATGATCTGTGACCAACCGGAATTTTCTCCCCAACAGATAGTATTTGAGCGTCTCTACAGCCCACTTTATTGCGAGACACTCTTTCTCGACTATGGAGTAATTTTTCTCCTGGGGATTTAGTTTCCTACTTAAATAAAGGATGGGGTGCTCCTCACCTTGAGACTCCTGGGAGAGTACAGCACCCAGCCCTACCTAAGATGCGTCGGTTTGGACTAAAAACTCTTTAGAGAGGTCAGGTGTGACCAACACTGGTTGGGCACAGAGTTTCTTTCAGGCTTCTAAAGGCCTGTTCAGTTTCGGGGGACCACTTTACCATTAGCGGCCCTCTTGCTTTTGTGAGGTCGGTTAGTGGGGTTGCCTTAGTTGCAAAATTGGGAATAAACCTTCTATAGTAGCAAATTAATCCCAAAAAGGTCCTTACTTGTTTTTTTGTAACTGGCCTTGGCCAATCTTGTATCGCCTCTACTTTGAGTGTTTGGGGTTTGAGTAAACCTCTGCCAATAGAATACCCCAGATACTTGGCCTCCTCCAGACCAATAGTGCATTTAGCGGGGTTAGCAGTTAGTCCAGCAGACCGAACTGCGTCAAGCACAGCTTGGACCTTTGGAAGGTGGGATTGCCAATCTTCACTATGGATTACCACATCATCTAGGTAGGCGGCAGCATACCGAGCTTGTGGTTTTAAAATTTTATCCATCATTCTTTGGAATGTGGCGGGAGCTCCATGTAAGCCAAAAGGCAGCACCCTATACTGAAAGAGGCCGTCTGGGGTTGAGAAGGCTGTCTTTTCTTTTGCCGTTTCTGTGAGGGGAATCTGCCAGTACCCTTTTGTTAGGTCAAGGGTCGTGAGATATCGGGCTTTGCCCAGTCTCTCTACCAGTTCATCAACCCTGGGCATAGGATAAGTATCAAATTTTGATACAGCGTTTAGTTTACGGTAGTCATTGCAAAACCTTGTTGTACCGTCTGGTTTTGGGACTAAAACTATAGGGCTGTTCCACCCACTTTGGGATTCTTCAATTACACCTAGTTTTAGCATTTTTTTTAACCTCTAAACTTATAGCCTCCCTTTTGGCCTCTGGGATTCGGTACGGTTTAATGTTAACTCGGACACCCGGTTCAGAGACTAGGTCATGTTCAATTACCCTAGTTCTACCTGGCTTTGTAGAGAAGACTTCTTTGTTTCTTCTCACTAGGTTCTGGACATCTCGTTTCTGGTGAACGGACAGGGTTTCAGCTATGCTAACCTCTGGGTCAGTTTCTCGATTCTCTGACGGACCTGGGGGTACTAGGGTTAACAAGACCTCTCTATCTTCCCAGGGCTTAAGTAGGTTTACATGATAGATTTGCTCAGGTTTCCTCCTACCTGGCTGTCTCACCTTGTAATTTACTTCTCCCACTCTTTCCAAGACCTCATATGGCCCATGCCACTTACTGTAGCAAGGAATTTACTCTCTACGGTGGGAACCAGAACTAGCACCCTGTCGCCTGGATAAAAAATTCTGACCCTAGCACCCTTATTATACGTATTCCTCTGTGCCTCTTGAGCTTTTTCCATGTGTTCCCTCACTATAGGTAGGACTGCAGCTATGCGGTCCTGCATCTGGGCAACATGTTCTATTACACTTCTGTATGGGGTAACCTCGTGTTCCCAAGTATCTTTGGCTATATCTAGTAAGCCCCTTGGGTGTCGGCCATACAATAGTTCAAACGGGGAGAAGCCTGTGGATGATTGGGGAACCTCCCTAATGGCAAATAACAGGTATGGTAACAAACAATCCCAGTTTTTCCCATCCTTATCGACCGCCCGGTGTAACATGCTTTTTAAGGTTTTATTGAACCGTTCCACTAAACCATCTGTTTGTGGATGATAGACTAAGGTTCTGAGATGCTTGATTTTTAGGAGTTTACATAACTCTTTTGTTACTTGGGACATAAATGGTGTTCCCTGGTCAGTTAAGATCTCTTTAGGAATTCCGACCCGGGTAAACAGAACTATTAATTCTTTTGCTATGTTTTTAGCAGAGGTGCTACGTAGGGGAACTGCCTCCGGATATCGGGTGGCATAATCTAATATTACCAATATATGCTGATGTCCCCTAGCAGACTTTATTAGGGGTCCTACTAGAACCATAGCAATCCGGTCAAATGGTACATCTGTTATGGGAAGGTGTACCAATGGGCTACGATACGCTTTGAATGGGGCGGTGATCTGACATTCTGGGCATGAGAAGCAATAATTGGTCATTTCTGCCAGAACCTCAGGCCAATAGAAGCTTCGGAGAATCTTTTCCTTTGTCTTTTCCACCCCTAGGTGTCCCCCCAATGGATGACTATGTGCGAGGTTTAATACTACATTACGGAATGTCCGTGGTACCAACAATTGTTTAGTTATTCCTCCTATCAACCCGATATACTAGTTCATTTTCTACCTCGAAGTAGGGGTAGGCAAGTGACCTATCTGGTTGGCCAGGGGTACTATTCTGGTCCCGTATATTCCCCCTTGCTTCGGCTAATGTGGGGTCTTCCCACTGGGCCTTCTTAAAACTCCCAGGACTGACCTCTAGGTCAGCGAAGGTCGTACCCTGTTCTGGGGTGGTAAGCGCCTGTTCAACATCTTGATTTGGGGTATTCCCTACCAAGGTAGCCATGGGAAAGGGAATTTTACAGGACTTTTCTTCTTTCCCCTTTTTATATGGGCCCTCGTCAACCTCCATTTCTGAAAAAGGGAAAGGATTTGTTTCTTCTGTTACTTCTTTATGGTCCACTATTGAACTCTGGGCGCTATTCTGAGAGGAGGACCACATTTTTAGAAAATGGGGAAAGTCGGTCCCTATTAACAGATCATGTGCCAGTTTGGGTACTATACCCACTTTGAAATCTAAAGAACCAAACTCTGTTTCAATAAGAACATCAACAGTGGAATATTCGTGATTATCCCCATGTATACAACAAATTGCCACTCTTTGTGACCTGTTTACCTGTTTTTTCCAATGGGCAACAGGTATTCGGACACTAGTGTAACCATACTCCCAGAGTCAAGAAGTGCCCGAACCCTCTTACCATTTACCTTTACAAATGCCCAGAGATGGTTATTCAAGGGGTCCTCTGGGCTAGGGCCCATACATTGGGACCACATCAAATAAGGTTCAACGCTGTTGCATTGCATTGGTTCAGCATTTAGTGGGCAGACTTTCGCGGTGTGGCCCCTCTCATAACAATTTACACATTTAGGTACATAGTCTGTGTCCCACTTAGAGCCCTTTTTCGGCTCCCCATGTTGGCTGTTGCCCTTAGTATGCGAGCCACTGTTGCTGGTGCTGTGTGAAGGCGGTAATTGCTCTTCAGCCCCCCTTAACCCTGGTACCCTTTTACCGTATCTGCAAGAGTCCTGGAACCTTGGGTAGTGGGGATGCTCCATGACTGTGGGTTGCAGGTGCTCTTCTGCTGCATTGTACCTTTCTACGAGGGCCACCAGCTCATCTGCATTGTGGGGGTCACTCTGACTGACCCAACGGCATTGGGCAGAGGGAAGTTTCCTCAAGAACTGGTCCATGACCAGCCGTTCCACGATGTGGCTTGCTGAGTTGATCTTGGGTTGTAGCCACTTCCGAACGAGGTGGATGAGGTCATACATCTGGCTTCGGGTGGCTTTATGCAACGTGAAGGACCCTGCGTGGAACCTTTGGGCGTGAACAGCCGTGGTTACGCCGAGGCGGGCGATGATCTCAAACTTCAGTTTTGCATAGACGTTGGCTTCGGCTGGCTCTAGATCAAAGTAAGCCTTCTGGGGTTCGCCGCTTAAGAAGGTTGCGATTAGACTGGCCCACTCAGCTTCTGGCCAACCCTCTCTCTGTGCTGTGCGTTCAAAAGTGAGAAGATAGGTTTCAACATCATCCGAGGGCCCCATCTTCTGAAGGTAGTGGCTTGCCCTGGTCATTTTCGGGCCTCGGGCTGCGTCCGCCAGTGGGGTCTTAATGATAGTCTCTCTCAGGATCTCGAGTTCCTGCTGTAAGCCCTGGGCGAACCGTTGTTGCTCCTCTCTCAGCAAGCGTTTTGTCTCTTGCTGGGTTGCATTCGCGTTTTGCAGTTCTGTTAGCAGCTGTTGCTGGATTGCATTCGTCTGTTGCTGGTTTGCATTTGTCTGTTGCTGGTTTGCATTCGCGCTTTGCAGGGCTGCATTCATCTGTTGCTGGTTTGCATTCGCGCTTAGCAGGGCTTCATTCGCCTGTTGCTGGGTTTCATTCCTCTCTTTCTGGGCAGCGACATTGTGTACCAATGCAGTCACCATGTCATCCATCTTGTTCGGGGGGAAGAAAAAGAGAAAAAAAACCCTCTTTTTTTTTTTTAAGTTTTTTACCCGCAGACCTTTCAGTGTTCTGCCCGCATTCTCCACCATATGTGACAAACGGCTTACTCCGGGGCTCCGCCGTCTGTCCAGGACTGTTAGAACACGGTCTTTCAGGGTAGGTTAAATGACGAGGCGTAACGTGCTGTTCCTTTAAACACGCTACTGCCTGGTTTATTCAGTCCCAGGCACTGAGATTGCCACACTGCATATATAAGAAACACAAGCAAAACAAAAGCCTGCTCACCTGAGCAATAACTTAACTGAGGTTTTACCCTGACTGGGATTGGGCGGCTTATCCGCTTCCAACAAACAAAAATAAGGAAGTTTGCAATTTGATAAAGGTACAAAATGATTTAACCCGTTTGGGGAGAGGCTTTTCCCCTCTCTGCTTCCAGCAGCCTTCCTGCCTCCAGTCTCTTGGGGAGAGGGGAGAGGAACCAGGAAATCAGCCTTACATACCCGATTTCCATCTAGCAGGACAGGTGACAGAAATCAGGCAGCAGACAAACTCTGGTCTGGATCCCTCACCCCTCAGTTCCAGCACTTGCCAAACTGTGGGATGGAGTGCATGCATTCTGAGGCTGCACTTTCCAGCCTAAACAGGATAGAAACTGTTCAGTATCCTGGGAGCCCTATATATGGAATTTATTACCATCCCCTAGTTTCTGTCACAATATATATATATATATATATATATATATATATATATATATTATATATATATATATATATATATATATATATATATATATATATATATATATACCAAACCCTGAGGAAGGTCCCTTAGAGGTCCGAAACGTTGGTTATCTTTGTGCTGATGTGTTTTGTCAATACACTTTTTGCTTTGATGAAATTTGAGTGCTGTTTCTTTGCTGTCACTTTGGTGATAGCAGCTGTTACATATATATATATACATACACAGTGTTCGACAAGTCTGGTCGCCCACACGCTCCGGGCGACTGGATTTGACCCCGTGGCAACCTCCTCATGGCCGCCCAAGTAGCGCATGCAATGTTCCCTGCTCGCGCTATATGAGCCCATTATTTGCCTCCTTCTCCAACTACAATGGCCGCGCGGCGTCAAACACCGCGTTGCCATGCCAACATGATGCTCGTGACGTCACGACGTCATGCAGCGTCAAGAAGCTGAGGAGCACGGGGCACCGATTGGAGCCTGACGCCGGCCCGCCCGCACTTCCTGCCCGACTGCCCGACCTCCCGCCAGACCTTCCGCCCGACTGCCAGATCTCCCGCACCTCCCGTCTGGCTGCCAGACCTCCAGCACCTCCCGCCCGGCTGCCAGACCCCAAGCCCGGCTTCCCAGCTGGCCGTATGTGGAGGACAAGCAAGCCCTGGATGAACTGCTGCACAGGTGGGCCCCCTCCCTTCCAATGAATACCCACCCAGTGAGTGTGTCTGTGAGTGTGTCTGTGAGTGTACGTGTGTGTCTGTGAGTGTGCGCATGTGTGTCTGTGCATGAGTGAGCATGTGTGTCTTTGCGTGAGTGTGCGTGTGTGTCTGTGCGTGAGTGTGCATGTGTGTCTGAGTGTGTGTATGTCACCTTCTCCCTGTCACCCTGTCTCTGTCACCCTCTGTCACCCTCTCAATGTCTCTGTCACCCTCTCACTCTCCCTGTCACCCTCTCCCAGTCACCCTCTCCCCCTCTCCCTGTCTCCCTCTCCCCCTCTCCCTGTCTCCCTCTCCCTGTCTCCCTCTCCCTGTCACCCCCTCACTCTCACACTCTCTCATACTCTCTCTCACACTCTCTCTCACACTCTCTCTCACACTCTCTCTCACACTCTCTCTCACACTCTCTCTCACACTCTCTCTCACACTCTCTCTCACACTCTCTATCACACTCTCTCTCACACTCTCTCTCACACTCTCTCACACACTCTCTCACACTCTGGATCTGGATATCTTATTTACCCTGAATATCTTAACTGCCCTATACCTATACTGCTTTCTTCCACATCTAACTCTCGAGCTTCACATGGGAGACATCGGAATCCCCCCTAACCCAGAAGAGAGGTAGGGAACACCTCCCCTCCAATGTATAACATTGCGGGAATGAGGGTAGCTGGACATTGAGGTACTGCAGATCATATAAGATTCCAGACGGGATTGATGCTTTAGATATTGTGAAGTGGGGACATCCAGGCACTGGTTAAGGGTTCAGGAAACTAGTCATTCACATCTGGCTTTTTTTTCTATATCCGACATTTATACACACACACACACACACACACACACACACGTAATTATGTAACAAGGACTAATTGTAGTAAAGTATAAATGTAATACAATAATTAAACTGTTATGTCAAAAACTAATGTTGTTCTTACTAGGAATTTATTCATTTAAAAAAACAGGGCTAGGGGCGGGGCTGGGGGTGGGGCTAATGGCAAGCTGGGGGCGGGGCTAACTGGCGAGTAGATTTTTCTCTGGCGAGTAGATTTTTTGGTGGTTTGTCGACGCACCACCTTGAGAAAGGTCCCACTGGGGGACCGAAACGTCGGTTTTTGTGTCTTCTATCAAATATAGAACATTTTTGATTTACTTACCTGCGTGCTGTCCCTTGATGTCATGTTGCAACCGGTATCGTATGGTCTATATATATATATATATATATTAATATATATATATATATATATATATATATACAGTGTTCGACAAATCACCCAAAAATCTACTCGCCCAACCAAAAAATCTACTCGCCACCTAGTCCCGCCCCCAACCCCGCCCCTAGTCCCGCCCCCAACCCGCCCCTAGTCCCGCCCCCAACCCCGCTTTAAAATAAAATATATAATTAAAATACATTTAATAAATTCCTAGTCAGAACAACATTCGTTTTTGACAAATGTATTTAGTGTGTGTGTGTGTGTGTGTGTAAGTGTCGGATCTAGAAATAAAAGCCAGGTGTGGATGACTAGTTTCCTGAACCCCTTAACCAGTGTCTGGACGTCCCCGCTTCACAATATCTAAAGCAGCAATCCCGCCTGGGATCTTACCTGATCCGCAGTCCCTCAATGTCCAGGTACCTCATTCCCGCAATGTTATAAGTTGGAGGGGATGTGTTCCCTACCTGTCTTCTGGGTTAGGGGGGATTCCGATGTCTTCCGTGTGAAGCTTGAGTCAGATCTGGAAGAAAGCAGTATAGGTTATTTTGGTGTAGTATAGGACAGTTAAGATATATAGGGTAAATAAGATATCCAGATACAGAGAGGGGGAGAGAGAGAAAGAGAGAGAGAGAGGAAGAGAGAGGGAGAGAGAGGAAGAGAGGAAGAGAGAAAGCGAGAGAGAGAAAGAGAGAGAAAGGGAGAGAAAGGGAGAGAGAGGAAGAGAGAGGAAGAGAGGGAGAGAGAGGGAGAGAGAGGGAGAGAGAGGGAGAGAGAGGGAGAGAGAGAGGGAGAGAGAGAGGGAGAGAGAGGAAGAGAGAGAAAGAGAGGAAGAGAGGGAGAGAGAGAAAGAGAGAGAAAGGGAGAGAAAGGGAGAGAGAGGAAGAGAGGGAGAGAGAGGGATAGAGAGAGGAAGAGAGAGGGAGGAAGAGAGGGAGAGAGGGAGAGAGAGGAAGAGAGGGAGAGAGAGGAAGAAAGGGAGAGAGGAAGAGAGGGGGAGAGAGGAAGAGAGAGAAAGAGAGAGAGGAGAGAGGAGAGAGAAAGAGAAAAAAGAGACAGAGGAGGGAGAGAGAAAAAGAGACAGAGGAGGGAGAGAGAAAAAGAGACAGAGGAGGGAGAGAGAAAAAGAGACAGAGGAGGGAGAGAGAAAAAGAGAGAGGAGGGAGAGAGAAAAAGAGACAGGAGAGAGAAGGAGACAGAGGGGGGAGAGAAAGAGAGGGGAGAGAAAGAGAGAGGGGAGAAAGAGACCAGAGAGAGGGGAGACGGGGGAGACCAGAGGGAGGGGAGACCAGAGAGAGGGGAGACCAGAGAGGGGGGAGACCAGAGAGAGGGGAGACCAGAGAGAGGGGAGACGGGGGAGACCAGAGAGAGGGGAGACGGGGGAGACCAGAGAGAGGGGAGACGGGGGAGACCAGAGAGAGGGGAGACGGGGGAGACCAGAGAGAGGGGGGAGACCAGAGAGAGGGGGGAGACCAGAGAGAGGGGGGAGACCAGAGAGAGGGGGGAGACCAGAGAGAGGGGAGACGGGGGAGACCAGAAAGAGGGGAGACCAGAGAGAGGGGAGACCAAAGAGGGGGGAGACCAGAGAGAGGGGAGACCAGAGAGGGGGAGACCAGAGAGAGGGGAGACGGGGGAGACCAGAGAGAGGGGAGACGGGGGGAGACCAGAGAGAGGGGAGACGGGGGGAGACCAGAGAGAGGGGAGATGGGGGGAGACCAGAGAGAGGGGGGCAGGGGTGACTGACTGACCGGGGCAGGGGTGACTGACTGACCGGGGCAGGGTTGACTGACTGACCGGGGCAGGGGTGACTGACTGATTGGGGGGGGGGGGAGGTACCTCTGGTGTCACACATACTCCCATACACACATACACATTCTCCTATATATATACATACACACACACACACACACATACATACACACACTCCCACATACATACACACACTCCCACATACATACACACACTCCCACATACATACACACACTCCCACATACATACACACACTCCCACATACATACACACACTCCCACATACATACACACACTCCCACACACATACACACACACATATATACACACACACACACACACATATATACACACCTATATACACACACACAGGCCGCGACCAGCACCACCACGCTCCCCCGCCCATCTCCTGCTCCGCTCCCACATGAGGGGGCTTCCCCCGCTCCCATCACCCGGCGCGCTCTCTGACGCAGGACCGGGGGGAAGCGGAGACATGAGGGGGCATCCCCGCTCCCATCACCCGGCGCGCTCGCTGACGCGGGACCGGGGGAAAGCGGGGGGGGAGGAAGCGGGGACATGAGGGGGCATCCCCTGCTCCCATCACCCGGCGCGCTCTCTGACGCGGGACCGGGGGGAAGCGGGGGGGGGAAGCGGGGACATAAGGGGGCATCCCCCGCTCCCATCACCCGGCGCGCTCTCTGACGCGGGACCGGGGGGAAGCGGGGAAATGAGGGGGCATCCCCCGCTCCCATCACCCGCCGCGCTCTCTGACACGGGACCGGGGGGTAACCGGGGACATGAGGGGGCATCCCCTGCTCCCATCACCCGCCGCGCTCTCTGACACGGGACCGGGGTGGGAAGCGGGGGGGGGGGGGAACGGGGACATGAGGGGGCATCCCCTGCTCCCATCACCATAACTGCGGGCAGCAGGAGCACAGGGGAGGGGAGGGAGGTGGAGGAAGGCACAGATAATACTTACTGTGTCCTCCATCCTCCATGGGAAAAAAATGGCCGCTCGTTGGGGGCTGGCTCATATAGAGCCTGGCCGCGTGCCCATAAAGCCTGGGAGCGCGCGCCAATCATCTGTCAGGTAGGGGGAGTTTTTTTTTTTTTTCAGCCAGCGCGAGCAGGGAAATTTCAGCGCGAGCAGGGAAAATTTAAAAAACAAAACACGTGTGCTGCTTGGGCCAATAGTTACTCGCCCTGGGGTTAAATCCACCCGCCCCGGGCGAGTAAATGTATACGATTGTCGAACACTGTATATATATATATATATATATATAAATATATAACAAACGACAGGGGGTGCCCAGTGTTACATCCAAATGACAAAACATACATGGTAATAATTACAAGAAATAATGCTTCAGTACTAATAATAATGCTAATAATGATAAAATATGTTTTTTTAGTTAGATATTTTGGCCAAAGCATCATAAGCTTGCACACCAAATCGTCAAGGTAAACCATAATAAGTGCAAGTCCTACACTACACTGCATCTGTTCCCTATACCTCTGTATGAGGGGGAAGAACCATAATAGATTCCTTACCTGCAGCAATATGAGAAGATCCACCATTAAAAAGGGGGAGGTGACGTGAGCTCTGGGGGAGGTGCCACAACCTCCATACAACTGATTCCAGTCAGAAATTAATTAGCACACACAATCCCAGCAAGCTCAAACGCCCACACCCACCTAATCTTGACTATATGTAATGTCACATAGAGTGCCACTGGGCTGCCCAGTGCTACATCCAAATGACAAAACATACATGGTAATAATTACAAGAAATAATGCTTCAGTACTAATAATAATGCTAATACTAATAATAATAAAATATGTTTTTTTAGTTAGATATTTTGGCCAAAGCATCATAAGCCTGCACACCAAATCGTCAAAGTAAACCATAATAAGTGCAAGTCCTACACTACACTGCATCTGTTCCCTATACCTCTGTATGAGGGGGAAGAACCATAATAGATTCCTTACCTACAGCAAAATTAGAAGATCCACCATTAAAAAGGGGGAGGTGACGTGAGCTCTGGGGGAGGTGCCACAACCTCCATACAACTGATTCCAGTCAGTGCATTGGAGGCATCCGTAGCCAGGAAGTGAGGGGTTGCATTCCAGACGCCATCTTGCATTCCAACACTCCGACGTGCTGCAGATGCCGGAGAGGAGGAGCTGCAACTAAGGAGAGCACCCCCACTGACTGTCTTCACTTGCCATTTGTACTGTTGTGTGTTTTTAAAGCATTTTATCATCATATTATTAAATTACCACTTAATTTTCAGATTGACCATTCATTTTGGTGGGACCCTTGGAGCCATTGGGGGCACTAACACAACAGCTGCCGCTTGAACTAAGAAGAACAGACCTACTTCTTTGAAGTTAAACCCTTATGGGTTTTTACTCACTCTGGCCCGTGTGAGTATTTGTTATATCTTATATAGAGTCAGATCGGACTCCTGAAGAAGCTGGCACGCCAGCGAAATGCGTAGAGTGGACTAGCAGCAACCCAGAGTGTGCCCCCCATGCCTCTGAACCCGTGTGGATCCATTTCAAGATCGATCGCGAAACCGGAAGTGACGCGACGGGCCGGACCGGAAGTGACGCGACGCGATCCCAGGAGTGGGGTAGATGGTGTATACTGCTGCTGTGCTTTGATTGTTACATGTCTATGCACATGGTGCTTATGTAAGTGTGGATTACCACTGTTTTTATTGAATACATCATTAGTGAACATACAATGTTGCACTAGAGTTGTTTCTGTTTTCATTGAGGGTTGAGTTTCACTGATACCAGGGAGAGGATTCTAAGCAAGACCCCTCCTGCAAACTACAAAGTCTACACACTGTCTTCCAATGCTGTTATTTGTCTGGGAGAATGTGAGTTCTTAATCTCGATCCCCATGCACATTGTTATAGGTGTTTAGGATATATTACACTATTGTATATTTCATTCCCTTTACATGGTGAAACTCTGCTCTCCCCACAAGCTTCTTCCAAACACACATTAGAGAGGCTGATTATTGGGCCTTCTTAAGTCCTCTTCCCTTCAGGGGAGAGTGAGTGTGGACCATCCCTCTGTCTCTGCTGGGGAGGCAGGGAAGAGCTAGGATGGCTGCAGGTGCCCTTGGCCTGTAGTGACGGTCAAGGACCATCCTTTAATGATAGCTGTGAGACTGTATCGGGCAGAAGTCTGCCATTGTCTGCATATACCTCCTGCCTGGTGTGTGACCTTACTGGGGGGCAAGATAATAGTTCTACCGTGGGAGATCACCTTCAGTTTCCTGGAGCCTACGGTAGACGAAGGAGCTGCACTGCTAAAGAGATATGTGGGGTATGAACCCCAGAAGCCTAGTCCTGTCCATTGCTATCCAGCATTATTTACATATATTATTGAGGAACTTTGACCAATTTGGACGCATCACTTTTCTCTTGTTTCTGGTTCATATCGCAGTGATTGCTCATTGGACTGATTTCCATTATATTCTAAGTGATACACTCTTTACAGGTCATTCTATCATTGGCTATTGCATAAGTGGTGGTGCATGCATTTTTTCCCCAATTCTACACGTGTTAGAAGGGGAGTTACACGTTGATAAATGGAAAGTATCTAATTATTTGCCAAAGAAGAAAGACAGATACATATGTTAATTAGACATCAATTCAAAGTTTTTTTCAATACTCTTTTCCATTTTTTCTGTAACAATGGACATCGAAGAGACTGAACATGTTGACCCTGATGATCCCACTAACTATATCTCTGGGTATTTTGATAATACACACAGGCTCAGAAAAGCAAAAAAAGTTTTTGAAAGCCAAACTATTTTGGACTGTGAGGATCTGACAGATCTGGAAGATCATTTCCAGAAACTTAGCAAACTTATGATTAATGATACCAGGATTTGGTGGGATCTCATCTCACTTGAAAACTACTTGCTTGTTAAAAGGATCCCGAGAGGTTTGAGAGTTAAAAAATCCCCTACGTTTGGGTTTGTAAGCCCCCAATTTGAAAATGATTGGAAAAGCATCTTAAATGATTGCTCATTCAAATTGATTGAACTTATTGTGAAATTAAAAACTAAAGAAAAGCTGGTTCTTGAAAAAGAAATTAAGGACTTACAAACATACCTGGCCAAGTTCTGTAGAATGGAAGGTTTCAAAGAATTAGATCATAATCTGGAAAAAAGTGTTAAAGACATAGAAAAATCCATTATGGACAAAAAACAACAAAAATTCGAGAGGGATAAGTTAGATTACGTACGACACCAAGTGTATACATGGGAAAGGACAACACCCAATAAACGTAAAAATAAAGATACACGTCCCTATCATTCAACACCAGACAATAAATCCAGTCAACACAGAAAATCTATTCTGAAACCTGGAGGATATTCTAACACTGCTTATAGTGGAGACTCTGATACAGCGGACACTGAAAATATGGCACAAACAGTCTCTTTCTTCACCACGCATGAAGAAGATAATTCCCAATCAGATGTGGATGCCCCCAAAGAACAACGCCCCTTTTGGGAGAGGAAGTATAAAGAAAGAGAATCAGACCAAAGATCCCAACAAGGACATTCCTCTGAGTCCCTTAGAACGTCTGAGGTTCCAAAAAACCCAAAAGGACGAGGCGGGGGACAAAAACAACAAAATCAAAAGGGAGCTCCATCAAAGAGAAAGAAAAACTTTTAAATCAAGAATGCGGTGTGATAAACATCTCCAATGTAGTACTCTCAGATGACGAACTATCACTATTGAACAAGGGCTTAGGATATGTTCCTGACACTGATTTCAACCTCTTTCAAACTGTGGTAGATTTGAATAAATTTATCAGGAAGTGTACTCTTAAAAAATTCTATCATGATAAGAATAATCAGGAAAGTGTTAATATCAGTGCAATATCTGATCCTGACTGTATTTCTTCCTATGTAAATAATGATGTCAACATTAATTCATTTAGGGAACAGTGTCTGGTCCAGGACATGGAGGAGATTCAGGGATTCTCAGACCCTGAATTTAACCCTGAGAATTTCCTGGGTAATTACAAAACAGGTTTGAGGAGAAAATCTACATTTTTCCCTACGTTTATTAAAGGAAAGTTTTTATCTACATTTGAGTCTCTAGTAGAGAGAGACCTTAGACTCCTACAGAAAGGATTTTCATTTACTAATACACATGATTACAAACATGATGATAATTTATCTGTAAATGAAAGACAGGCATTAAAAGATCTACAAACCAATAAAATGCTGGTAATAAAAAAAGCTGATAAGGGAGGGGCGGTGGTGGTGCAGCATAGGGATGACTATCACAGGGAGGCCTTGCGCCAACTTGGTGATCAGACTTCCTATGCTGCACTACCCTCTGACCCCACCCCCACATTTCAAAGAGATCTCAAACATCTACTAGATGAAGGCTCTATGTTAAAAGTATTAAATGAAAATGATATTGACTACCTGTTTAAACCCATGCCCACCACGCCCGTGTTTCACCATCTCCCGAAGATTCATAAGACATTGGTGTCCCCTCCTGGGAGGCCAATTGTCTCTAGCATTGATTCTTTGGGAGATGGTGTTTCACGGTACGTGGATTTTTTCCTACAGCCCCTTGTCCAACAATTGCCCTCGTACATTCGGGATAGTAGTGATTTATTAACCACTCTAGACCAAATTGTATGGAATCATAATATGGTGTGGGTGACGCTAGACGTCACGTCATTATATACCATCATTTCCCATGAACATGGCTTGACAGCAGCACGTCACTTTCTTAATCAATCTGATTTAGCACAAGCACAAGTCACTTTCCTTTTAGATGCTATTCACTTCTTACTCACTCACAATTTTTTTCTGTTTGACGGGGTGCACTATCTCCAGAGACGTGGAACGGCTATGGGCACGAGCTTTGCCCCATCATACGCCAACCTCTTTATGGGGTGGTGGGAGTCGTTCCATGTCTTTGGAGATAAAAATAGATTTAGAGAGCACATTATATTTTATAGACGCTACATAGATGATCTCCTGTTTATTTGGGAAGGAGACATCACCACACTCTTAGAGTTTATTTCGTCACTTAATGACAATGAGTTTAATCTCTCTTTCACTTTTTGTTATCACCATCAGCACATTTATTATTTAGATTTATGTTTATACATTGATACTGCACTCTCCATTCAGACCACACTTTATCGTAAACCGAATTCACGGAACACGTTCTTAAGACCAGATAGTTGTCACCCTCAAGCCACGTTCATGGGGATACCGAAAAGCCAATTCATCAGAACCCGCCGCAATTGTTCTAATGATGATGAGTTTAAAATTAAATCAGAAGAGTTATACGTTCGCTTTTTACAGAGAGGCTACAAAAAATCTGATTTAGACAGATTGCTTGATGGGGTGTGGAAGATGGACAGAAACAGTCTTCTTAGACATAAAACCGTGAAAAGATCAAGATCTGATCTTAGTCCGTCTTTCATAACACCATTCAGCAAACAAGCACAATCCATTAAGGCCATCTTCAAGAAACATTGGAGTGTTTTGTCACTTGATTCTGTATTGAAACCGTATGTGTCGCTAGGCCCAAATATTATATTTAAAAGGGCCAAAACGATAGCTAATACACTATCACCCAGTCTCTTCACTGCAGCAGATGAGAACAAATCCCCTTTACCAAAAGGAATGTTCACATGCACTAATTGTAAAGCGTGTGCTTCAATAAATCAGGGTAAAACTTTCACCTCTACAGTCACGAGATTGACGTATAACGTCCCCTGCTTTATTAACTGCAACTCCACGTTTATAATATATTTACTCAAATGTGGATGTGGACGCCAGTACGTGGGGAGGACCACTAGAAAACTAAAGATTAGAATCCTAGAACATCTCCGATTGATTAAGAATAAAGATCTAAATCACCCTGTACCAAAACATTTCTCTAATTGTCCGCATGGTAATGCCAATCGTTGTACAGTACAAGGCATTGAACACATTCCCGCCTCCCCCAGAGGAGGAGATAGAGTTAAGATGCTAGATAGACGGGAATCTTACTGGATTTTTACTCTGAGGACTAGGGAACCCTTTGGCATGAACATTGATTGGGATATAAGTCATTTTCTAAACTAATTAAAACAATTTGTATTTTGGGTTTTTTCATATACAGTAGATAGGTCCACATTATCACTGTTCAGTATTTTTATGTAACAATGCACTTTGTATTATTTTTTATGCACTGATGCACTCTTTTTTTATTTTTTATTCTTTTAATAATAATATTATGGACACAGACTAATTCATTAATTAAAATTGTCATTAACCCTCAATACTTATATATATTTGTTCTAATTTTTCTCTTCCTGTTTTGCTTTCCCAATCTTTGTTCATGCTGTTCTATTCAATATACAAGTAGGTTAGATACCATCACATATTCCATGAATATATTTGAATATTATTATATCACTAAGTCTAGGGTCAACTCATAAATAAGTGACTTATATAAGAAGCATCTTATGTTGTCCACTAAAGTGATTAGCTAGGACTATATTCTTATGTATATGCATTTGATTACAATACTGTAATTATTCTATATTTTGCACTTGAATTGTGGTCATGTTCAGTCCACGATCCACAAACTACCAAGTATCACCTACACAGGCATAGTTCATTATGAACCTAATGGGGGCCATTTATAGCACTTAGCTGTAAATTTATTAGAGTAATATAATGCCCCATACATACTACAAATACCCACTGTCTATGCCTGTGTTGATCTACTGCTATTATAGTATTGAAATATGTTTTTAACTCTGTTTTTTTATCTTATTGTACATTGTTGTTAATAAAGTTTGTTTTAGGAAAAAAAAGAGAAAAAAAGACAGTCAGATAACATTACCATACCACCTGACTGGCCCAGCCAATGGCTGTGTACGCCGCGTCACCGCGACCCGTTGCGACGCGGGACGATGACGTCACACCCGGCAGCGCGAGGCACAGTACAGGTGAGTATAAATCACGCAGTTTTATACTTGTTTGTCACCTTGATAAAGTGCCTCGTGCACGAAACGCGTAGGTGCGTTCGTGTGGCTTTGCTGTTCCCCTGCTGCACCACCCTGCAATAAACCTGACCTGTTATTCAGCTGAGTGCTCACTTTGTATTTTTTCCGGTCTCATTGGGAGTTGGAAATTGAGGCAGTGCAACGCATCTTCACCTATCTTCCTGCTGGCTATCTATCTGGATGAACTGCACGCCCTGGATATCTGGAAGTCCTGCAAGCACTAAGGTAACAGGGCCAGAGCGCCCCTACATATATGCATATGTTTACCAGTGCCTCTGTTCATTTTATATTGGTTACTAGGGGGGGCTGTTATGGTGTTTCAACTGTGGTGGTCATGTGGACCCCACTAGACTCCTAGCCCGCACCTGATAATTGCCATATCATTCATGGACTGTCCATTGCTATCCAGCATTATTTACATATATTATTGAGGAACTTTGACCAATTTGGACGCATCACTTTTCTCTTGTTTCTAGTCCTGTGTCCCAAATACCACCGGCGGACGACTCAACCCTCCTGTTACCAGCAGGTATCATGCACCACACGACCAGTAATGGTCAAATCTCCCACCGGGTGGGGGAAACACTTTAACATTTGGAGGCGCTGCTGAGATCTGTAACAGGACAGGCTTTCAGCGAAACAAAGCTGAAAGTAGCTGAGACGAAACTAGCAAGAGGAGCTAAGAATCGTAAGGGCACAGCCAAAGCGACGGAGGGGCGTTTCCTTCATGGCGATGTCCAGCGGTCTGGTCGGTGTACCAGCATTCCGATCAGAGGGTACCAAGGTTCCAGCCTGTCAGTGGAGTGGTGAGAGACCACCTCTTTACTCCCAGCAGGGACCAATGGAGACTTCCGGAGAAAAGGCCTTGGACGGTCATGACCTCTATAAGGAGGACAACAGTGACATGCTTCCTCAAACACCGGATGTCGACGCACTTCCTGTGCGGGGCCTGGACTGTCTTCAGGACCCCGTGATTTCTTGCAGTATTATGGTTACTGCTACGGCAACTGCCGGGGCGGTTGAAAAGAAATCGATCCCCGCTCCGGTGAGTACCATCTTACCAGGCACTGGCCTGGGACGCTTTTTCATTCTATGCGGGCACGCATGGACGGACTTAAGGCCAAGGTGGGTGCTACTGTGCTTTTGCCTGTGCCCGAAGTCCCCAAGATCATTCGGACACTCCACCCGGTAAAAGAATATCCTAGTGTGGGTCAAGTTCAGGACTCTGGGGCTCCTGATGTTACTATTGTACCTACTGCCCTTGATTAAACCCTATGTAGCCCCGATTTTGGCCAGGGTAGCCAGGAATTGCCAAATGTCATTACTCTATTTTCACCTACCATGGGAAGGGGAGATTGAATTTGACATGGGTTCCGATGACAAGTAGATTGAATTAAGCTCTGATGAGGATGAATACTTAAGGGTATTCTCTTACACAGCTTATAAGGATATCATTTGTAGAGTGATTAACAACTATGTCCCTAGTTCGATGCCGTCTTCACCTTATGTTTCATCACCCTGGGACAGTGAGATCATGGTGGAGTACCCATCCTATGAGGCATTAGGGGGATCACCTACTCTGTCCACCTGGGAAAGGGAAGCGATGGTTCACAAGATTCCTGGGTGGGACACTGATAGTTGCGAGGAAAATTGGGGGTGCAATAGTTCTAGAAAGAACTGGGATTCTGAAATCTCAGATGAGCATTTGTATAGCGCAGAAGAAGGGGGTGATAGCCCAGAGACATTTTTTAAATAATCATCCTAGCATGACACTTCCAGACCCATAGCTTCACTGCCTAAAGTATTGCCAGGTTGTGGGTGCCCAATATGTTACCAGGAATATTGCTATGCTCGCGGTTTAGATCCAGTGGATCATGCCATGCGCAGACCACCCCAATAAGGTATTTTCAGTGACAGTGCCCGATAGTACGATGCATTAGATAGCCACTGGAACCTGAGCACTATTATTGATAAAAAGGTTCTCCATGTTGGGAGGAACCTATGTTCAGTACGGCAGTCATTTGATATATCTTCAAATAAAACTGTACTGTATTCCTTGAAATATGTTATCATGCATATATGTGAATGTGATAAACCATTGTGTGAAATGTTCTTGTTATGTTCAGGTTACATTCGAGGATGGTACCCAAAAATTTAGGACCCATGCGGGGTCGTTGGGATTCAACCAGAGGGAGAGTGTAGCCATGTCACCGTATGGCTACTATTCTGCCTTGGGCTGGCAGTAAACCCTGGTAGAATCAGGTTGCCAGTAGTTGATATGGGGTTTTCACCCTCCTTGGTACTGCATTTAAGTGACAGCGGGAGGCGGTGACATCAGGCATTCAGGCCTGGGCATGACCAATCATGAGTCAAACCTGGTGCCCTCCTCCTGGCTATACTTAAAGGCAAGTACCAAATTCAGGAGTGCCTTTCCCCACTTGAGGAAGGCAGGTCACACATTAGAGAGGCTGATTATTGGGCCTTCTTAAGTCCCCTTCCCTTCGGGGGAGAGTGAGTGTGGACCATACGTCTGCTAGGGAGGCAGGGAAGAGCTAGGATGGCTGCGGGTGCCCTTGGCCTGTAGTGATGGTCCAGGGATCATCCTTCAGTGGTAGCTGTGAGACTGCATCGGGCAGAGGCCTGCCATTGTTCCTGTACTGAACAGTAGAGTAATAAACCGTTCCTGTTTGCATATACCCCCTGCCTGTTGTGTGACCTTACTGGGGGGAGAGGTAATAGTTCTACCATGGGAGATCACCTTCAGTTTCCTGGAGCCTATGGCAGATTGAGACGCTGCACTGCTAAAGAGATATGCAGGGTATGAACCCCAGAAGCCTAGTCCTGTGTCCCCACTACCACCGCCGGACGAATCACCGGCAGGAATCATGCACCACATGGCCAGTAATGGTCAAATTTCCTACCGGGTGGGGGAAACACTGTTACATGTGTTTTTAATAAATCAGTTCTGTACTATGAGAAAATACTTGTAGCATTTTTTTAAAAACAGGTTCTGGCACACCCCTTTTTGAGCCCTGCCCTCTCTCTTGCAGTGCATCAATTGCATCTAGTAACTGCCTGGTCACATGATCTTCCCCACAGAACTTTGCATCTTTGGTCCTCCTTATGCTACACTGACAGCCATTAAGTGAACCCCGAGCCGAATCTGCGCTGATCGATCACAAGAGAACGGATCGATCAGCAAGTTAGATAATTACTTGACATTATGTGGATTATATTGATGCACATGAAGGGTTTTTTTTTGTTTTGTTTTTTTAAACAGCAGCTTCAACTGCTGCTTTAATACATGTCCTTTACATGAATATATAGGTTGTAATTCTGAAATACTACTTACTTGTAAAAACCATTGATTTCTATGACCTTGGCAGAGCAAAAAAAATAAAGTATTACAGCCGACTATAATATCAACAAAATACCATAGTGCATTAAAGGCGTTCAAAGTGTTTATCAAGGCAAACGTGAAGCAATTCTGTGGCAAAAGTTTTGCACTTTACTGTATGTATAAAAAAGTTCAACTGAAAGCCATAGGGTCGTTTTCTTTTTGCTTTTAACACTACACCTGCATTTTTTTTGTCATAGAAAGCGCCACTTTTGCCTTGTTACCAGATTTCATGAAATTTTTCATACTTATCCAGTGGTGTTTTTGTAGAGGTTACTTTACTCAGCGAGGGCTAGAGCTGCATAGGCCAGGTTCTTAGGGCAATGCAAACCTGAGGAAATTGTCTTAGTGAGAAGTTAGGATAAGGCCCCGTTGCACGCACCTGCCTTGCATCCTGGCAGCGCGTGCACGGCGCTTCACCGCAATCTGCAGTCTGTAGGTGTGGGGGGGGAGGGGGCATGGTCAAAACAGATCAGGTGGGCACGGCAATAATGAAACCACATGCACAGCTCACAGCATTAAAACATTGGCTGTGATGCTGAAGCACTGTGAACCATAACTGCATTTTAAGAGCACATTAAAGTATTCCTCCCCATTGCAGCTGCACAGCGCAGTATAGCAGAAGTGCAGTATCAGGTTTACCCTCCCCCACCGCTCCCGCCCCACATAAATAATGAAGAGGAAGAGCAGGTAGGTGATCAAACATGTGAATGGGTTTAAAACTTTCAAAATGGACCTGCAAGTGGACGAGATGATGGGAGGGGCAGGAGCGACCCGCCTCTCTGTTTGGCTCCCTGGCGCACCATGTGACGTGTCGCTGCACAGAAACACAATCCTGTTGTAGCCCGTGCTGGCTGACGCGTCACAGTATGCAGTGAGTCAGGAAGCGAGGAGTCACAGCGGACAGCTAGGGAGGAGGTAAGCGGCTGGTAAGTGGCACTCGCGCCACTAGCTGCAGCGGGGACTTAGCCTAAGGCCTGGGACCCGGTGCGCCCGGCGGTGCGGGCGGCCACACGCGAGTTCCCCACCAGCAGGGGAATCCTCCCGAGCTGGTCCCGGTCCCCCCTGGCTGCACAACTCGCTACACGCTGTGACGCGTCAGCCGCTACGGGATACAAGAGAATGGTGATCCCTAGCGTTGACGCGTCACGTGGTGTGGCTGTGAGCCAATGAGGAGGGGAGGCTTCGGGAGGAGGAGAGGCTTCGGGGAGTGGGGAGGAGTGTGGAGTGAAAGCAGCGTGAGTGCCTGTCTGTGTTTGTGTATGTGAGTGCCTGTCTGTGTTTGTGTATGTGTGTGCCTGAGTCCGTGAGTGCCTGCCTCTGTGTGTGTATGTGTATGAGTGCCTGCCTGCGTGCGCGTGTGTGTGTGAGAGAGTGCCTGCGTGTGTGTGTCTGAGTGCGTGAGTGCCTGCCTCTGTCTGTGTGTGTGTGTGTGTGTGTGTGTGCCTGAGTGTGTGTGTGTGTGTGTATGAGTGCCAGCCCGAGCCCATGGAGGGAGGGAGGGGGGGGGAGAGTAGCGGGTCCCTCCGCTCAAGCCACGCCCCCCCTCCCACTCAAACCTCCCACTCCCGCCCACCTCCCGCTCCGGCTCCCGCTCCCTACAGACCACATATCGCGTCTGTGTCTGTCAGCGCCCCGCCTGTCTGCAGTGCAGGTGCGCTGACGGAGGGAGCGGGGCCTTAGCCTAAGTCTAGGCTAAGGGCTTAATTATGCATACATTAGATATATATTGACAACCTGATCAGTTGGGAGCCTGCAAGGACTGAACTTAAGCACAACTGTTGTAGAGAAAAAGGTGCTGGAACCCTAAGCAAAATAATATTGTATGATGTATTAATAATTATGTAACTTTCTTCAGTTTGGTTACCTCCCAATTCTCGACACGCTACATATGGATAGCTGGGAAAATGAGCTGCTACTGTGTTCTTGCAATCAAGGTTTTTCCCCCATAGTTTATCCTACATCAGGGGAGATCAACTCCAGTCGTCAACCCTCCCAAGAGGTCAGGTTTTCAGGATATCCCAGCTTCAGCACAAGTGTCTCAATCAGAGGCTCAGTCTTCGACATGAATGTATGTCTTCGATTGAGCCACCTGTGCTGAAGCTGGGATCAGGGCTACCAACAGAAATCGTGGGGCCCAGGGCAAACATTTTAAGAAGGACCCCCTATGTGTCGGCAGTAATGCGAGCCGCACCCCCATTTCACACCTCACTCGCCCCATCTCTTCCTCTCCTCTTCCCATGTATTTCTCTCCCTTCCGTCTCACTCACTCCCTTTTTTCCTCACTCGCCCCCTCTTTCCTCTCCCTCCGTCAATTATTCCCTCCTCCCTCACACAATTCCCCCCAAAAGATTCATACAAAAAAAATCCCCACCCCATAAATATATACCACCTCCCCCACCCCCCCAAATGCATACAAAAAAACACCTACCCAATACAGTACATATAAAAAAACAATACATTTACCCCCCCCCCCCCCCCATACATACAGTACATACATTACATACATATACAGTCATGTGAAAAAGAAAGTACACCCTCTTCGAATTCCATGGTTTTACATATCAGGACATAATAACATAATAACAATCATCTGTTTCTTAGCATATCTTAAAATTAGGTAAATACAACCTCAGGTGAACAATAACATATGACATATTACACCGTGTCATTATTTATTTAACAAAAATAAAGCCAAAATGGAGAAGCCATGTGTGAAAAACTAAGTACACCTTATGATTCAATAGCTTGTAGAACCATCTTTAGCAGCAATAACTTGAAGTAATCGTTTTCTGTATGACTTTATCAGTCTCTCACATCGTTGTGGAGGAATTTTGGCCCACTCTTCTTTATAACGTTGCTTCAGTTCATTGAGGTTTGTGGGCATTTGTTTATGCACAGTTCTCTTAAGTTCCAGCCACAGCATTTCAATCGGGTTGAGGTCTGGACTTTGACTGGGCCATTGCAACACCTTGAGTCTTTTCTTTTCCAGCCATTCTGTTGTAGATTTGCTGGTGTGCTTGGGATCATTGTCCTGTTGCATGATCCAATTTTGGCCAAGCTTTAGCTGTCGGACAGATGGCCTCACATTTGACTCTAGAATACTTTGGTATACAGAGGAGTTCATGGTCGACTCAATGACTGCCAGGTTCCCAGGTCCTGTGGCTGCAAAACAAGCCCAAATTATCACTCCTCTACCACCGTGCTTGACAGTTGGTATGAGGTGTTTGTGCTGATATGCTGTGTTTGGTTTTCGCCAAACGTGGCGCTGTGCATTATGGCCAAACATCTCCACTTTGGTCTCGTCTGTCCAAAGGACATTGTTCCAGAAGTCTTGTGGTTTGTTCAGATGCAACTTTGCAAACCTAAGCCGTGCTGCCATGTTCTTTTTAGAGAGAAGAGGCTTTCTCCTGACAAGCCTTCCAAACAAACCATATTGTTCATTCTTTTTCTATTTGTATTGTCATGTACTTTAACATTTAAAATGCTAACTGAGGCCTGTAGAGTCTGAGATGTAACTCTTGTTTTTTTTGCAATTTCTCTGAGCATTGCATGGTCTGACCCAGGGGTGAATTTGCTGGGACGTCCACTCCTGGGAAGATTGGCAACTGTCTTGAATGTTTTCCACTTTGAATAATCTTTCTAACTGTAGAATGATGGACTTTAAATAATTTGGAAATAGCCTTATAACCCTTCCAAGATTGATGGGCAGCAACAATTGCTAACTCTAAGATCATTGCTGATGTCTTTCCTCCTTTGTTTTAACACACACCTGAATGCTCCAGACCAGCAAACTGCTAAAACTTCGACTTTTATAGAGGTGGTCACACTTGCTGATGATCAATTAATCAAGGACATTTGATTAGCAGCACCTGTCTGCTACTTAGCATCTTAATTCCTATGGAAGCAGTAAGGGTGTACTTAGTTTTTCACCCATAGCTTCTCCATTTTGGCTTTATTTTTGTTAAATAAATCATGACACGGTGTAATATGTCATGTGTTGTTGTTCATCTGAGGTTGTATTTACCTAATTTTTAGACCTGCTAAGGAACAGATGTTTGTTATGTCCTGATATGTAAAACCATGGAATTCAAAGAGGGTGTACTTTCTTTTTCCCATGACTGTGTGTATATACACACATACACACATACACACATACACAACATATAAAAAAACAACCCTCCCCAAAACATATAAAAAATACCCCAGCCCATATAAAAATACCCCTAAGCCCCCAATACATATACAAATAACCCCAATCTCTCCAATACATATAAAAAAGATCCCAACCCCAAATACATATAAAACCCCCCCCCCCCAAATACATATAAAAA
This sequence comes from Ascaphus truei, assembly GCF_040206685.1. Classification (NCBI taxonomy): domain Eukaryota; kingdom Metazoa; phylum Chordata; class Amphibia; order Anura; family Ascaphidae; genus Ascaphus; species Ascaphus truei. The sequence continues at coordinate 230,948,007 of NC_134486.1, read as the reverse complement.
AGACCTCCCCATACATATTAAAAAGACTCCCACCTTCCCAACACATATTTTAAAAAGCCCACCCCCCAATACATATTAAAGACCCCAACAATACATATAAAAAAAGACTTATCTTGTGGGGGATCAGGCCGGCTCCAGTGGTTGTGGGGGCCTGGCGGCCGGTACTGCAAGTTGGGCTCAACCTCTGGCCAGGCCCGGCTGCCGGTGATCTCGTGACCGAACCCAGACTCTCCCCTCATCAGCAGCCTACATGCCTCTATCCCTCTGTCCCACGCCGAGCTTCCGACAGGCCTCCCTCTCATGCCGTCACGCACCGGAAGCAGAGAGCACTGACATCAGAGCGCTTCCGGTGCGCTGATGTCAGAGAGGCCAGTCGGCGTGTGACAGAGGATAGAGTCATGCAGGCTGCTGCTAATGGAGAGCGAGAGGACCGGCAGACGGGCCTGGCCAGAGGTCAGGCTCAACTTGCAGTGCCGGCCGGGCCCTCCACGACTCACCGGGCCTAGGACGCCAACCCCGGCAGACCCACCCTGTTGACATCCTTGGCTGGGATATCCTGAAAACCTGACCTGTTGGAGTGAGGCTTGAGGGCTGGAGTTGAACACCCCTGGCCTACATTTTTCAGCTTACAAGTGTCAGGAGAGAGGGGAGACAACTTTGTAATCTAACTGTTAGCTAACATGTTAACTGGGGACATGTATGTACTTAAGTGACCCATTTAAAAAGTGCATACAAATATAGCATTTTAAAATGTTTTCCTTTTACTGTACCTACATTTTTATTTCTACTGAGAAAGCTTGTAGAAATAATAATCAAACATCTTTATTACTGTTTCGCTTGTAACCTGCCTTTTACCAAAAGTAGACCGAAAAAAGTAGACCGAATACAAAATTAAAAATTAAAGTGTGTGTGTATACACAGGTACTTATCTATGTACAGTATATATCAATTCTCTTTCTCAGTTGGAAATTCAGTGTACCTTGAAATTACACCAGAATGTCAAATATTTCATCTGCATTGTACCAATTGGGGATCATTACAGTGATGAATTCTCTTCATGGTAGTAAAATTGACATTTGTCAGGACTATTTGTATGCTTCATTACTGTGCTAACAATACACATACCTGGGTGCAGTTTGCATTTATACAAAGTAGCCACCAGTAACCTCACATCCCTGTGATGCCCATTTGTCCTGTTCTGCAGTTCCCAGGATACCTCAATGTCAGCGATTTAAAAGATAGTATCAATTTACTTCCAGGTTTATGAGTCAATAAACATCTCCTGCATAAAGATGAAAGCCAATGTGTTTATTCAGCACATTCCTACAAGGAGTGAACTTGATCTACTTGCGGCCCAGAGTAATTTTAAACGATGGTATAGACACTTTTTGGAACACTTCAAAGTAAAACCTGATTTCCTGAAAATCTACTATTCCACCTTTACAGTGTATACTGTTATTACACAAGGGCAGAAAATGTCTCATCGATGGTTTGTATTTTGTCCGTATCCAGTTAAAATGTATTGCGATCAAAAGAAAAAGCTAGAAGTGAAGTGGAAGGGCCAGGCTGTGTTCCAAAAGCATCTGTCCTAGTAAAGAAGGGGGAAAGGATTGTCTTTCATACAGTAAAGTGAAGCGCAAGAGAGTAAGGGGAATGTTGTATTGATATAGGAAAAATTTGGGGAGCTACTCCTGCAAAGCATTAAGGGCCACATTTTCAAGTGCATGGCCTGTATGGCGTCTTATGTCAAAGCACTGATTAGTAAAATGCTGCTGTAGCCCTTTTTGTGAACCGCCTGACCCACCCAATCTCACATTGGCCCCTCGTGGTCTAACCGGTTCCTTTCCCCGCAACACACCTGCTCTAAGGGACTACTGGTAACTGCGTAACACCTGTGGCTCCAGGAGATCTGAGCCTCCGCTAGCTGGGAGCCTGGGGAAACCCTTACCATTTACCTGGTGCAGCGCCTCCACTTACCCAGGATCCCCGTTATGAAAGATAGCCCTGGGTAAGAAATACAACACTCATAGATATAATACTAACACTTTACTAACACACAAACAAAGCAGTACACAACATCATAACCTTATGCTCTATCCGCATTACCTCGGCCCAATGTCTGGTGTTCCCACCCAGTGTCCTGTGATCCCCCACACCCAATGTCCCGTACTCCTACGGAGGTCGTGGGTGACTGCGCAGTCACTAAATTAAGCTAGGGCCCAGTTGGTGCACTTATATACTTCAGAGGTACCTTCCGAGCTCTCCGATGCTCGGGCCTGCAACTCTCTTCTAAAAGGGTCAGACGTCCGTCTGATCCTATCCAGGTACTTCTCTCCGTGGACCCCAACGAGGGTCCCACCGCTTCCCGGGAACAGCAACCGAATCACGGCAACACCAACCGCATCACGGGAACAGCAACCGCCGCTATCCCTAACTAACCCTATCAGGACAGGAACCCTAACCTAGGGCCTGTCCCTGATGAACCGCAACCTGGGATGGCTTGGGGAAAACTCCTAGGGCCTGTGGAACAATAACCTGCCCCCCCTCCTCTAGCTACCCAGTCCTATCTGTAACTCTCTAGCAACTCCTAACTCCCAGATGCTAACAGCCTGCAGCAGACACACAGCTCTCACTGTCAGCCTGCAGGCATTCACACACGCTGCACACACTGCGCCCAGCACATGCAGCGACACACACACACACAGCTGCACTCACACACAGCCACCTGAATCCTGCAGCAAATCCACTGCTTGCACGCTGTGCCTATTTGCCAGTGCGCACAGCCCTATCCGCTGTGGCACTGCCAAGCCTGCACCTTCCGCACCTAAGGGTGACCTCCTTATCTAGGGCCGTCCCTCTTCAGTTACCCCCTGCCCTTACCGGGAATTGGGGCCTGCCTGGGGACCTAAGGAGAACCCTTACCTGGTGCAGGAGCCACGCGCTCCCTACACCCTTCCTACTCCTTCCTTCTCCTCGTGCAGACTCACTCTGCAAAGCCCGGGAAATGTATCTATATTCCCGGGCTGAGCTTCCTCCAGCCCTATTGGCCGCTATCAGGCACCTGGTGCCTGTCTCCCTATGCCTCCTGGGAATTGTAGTTCCCAGGGGGCTGTCTATGTATTGGGGCCGCGTGCGCACTAGCCCTGCGCATGCGCGAACTCTCAATGGCCGCCGCAACCTCACTCTCCTCTTCCCTGCCCTCGCGCGATCTACCTCTAGCTGCCGAGTTCCTCCTCGCGCATGCGCGAACTCTCTGGGGCCTTCCCTGAGCTTGCCGGTCCTTGCGCATGCGCGAACCTACGCGCAATGGCGGCGCCCTCTCCTTCGCAAGCCGGGCCGGTGGCAACACGATCGCGGCCCTAGCGACGGCCCGATCGCGTCCCCGGCAACCGGCCTGCACCGCAGGGCAACGCGCTACTCCCTGCACTGGCCCCCACCCTCGCGAAGTGCCGGCGGGTCCGTCGCAGCCTCCGGCGGCACCCGCTACCGCACGGCACTCGCGGAGGGGGGCCAGAAAGTCAAAAACTACCTCGGGGCTACACTGCTTTGGCTTTTATCACCCCCCTCCCCCCCCCCCCCCCATCGCTCACCCTGTATTATCCTGAATTGACTATTAATCCGCAAGGTGCATGGAGGGAAAAAATATATTTTATACAAAGTGGATCCAAGAAGAGATCCAAAATGAGCCCTCACATAATGCACTCAATGCTAGTAGGATAAATGTGATTAGGACGATGTGTCTGTGAGATATATTGTCTCCACAAAGCTGGTATCAAAACAAAGGGTCGGCTGCTATTAAAATTAAAATAATAAAACTTTATCACATCACAAGAAATTACACAGTGAATTTTTAATATTTACAGTGATATTAAAATCCCTGTTGTTGAGCGGCAGCTGGGATATATTCCCTCACCTGCTGTCTCTGTAAGTCTCCCAACACTTAGATTGTAAGCTCTTCGGGGCAGGGATTTCCTTTCCTATTGTCTGATTTTGCTGCACTTATTGTAGTATTATAATTCCCTTTACTGTATTCTTTGTGAAGCGCTGAGTACACTTTTGGCGCTATATAAATACATATATGTACTTGATACCCGCATATATATGATCTCAAACGTATAAATAAGCGTTTGAGTGTGTGTTCAAGAAAATTATATCTCCCATGCTTAACCAGCAAACCAAATATAGTGGGCTATATGGATACTGTATCTAATGGTGTGCAGTGTATAGAGGAGTATTAATTGCCAAAGAGTAGATACGTATAGGGTCATGAAGACAAATATATGTAGCTGTATCTACATAGCCAGTGGTCGACAAATCACCAAAAAATCTACTCGCCGAACAAAAAAATCTACTCGCCACCTAGTACCACACGTGTGCTGCTTGGGCCAATAGGAGCTCGCCACGATGTTAAATCCACTCGCCCGGGGCGTGCAAATGTATAGGTTTGTCGAACACTGTACATAGCCATATACAGTGGTTGACAAATCACCAAAAAATCTACTCGCCACACAAAAAAATCTACTCGCCACCTAGTACCAAACGTGTGCTGCTTGGGCCAATATTTACTCGCCCGGGGGTTAAATCCACTCGCCCGGGGCGAGCAAATGTATAGGTTTGTCGAACACTGGCCATATATATATATATATATATATATGCCTAAGACATGCAGATGAGCATACAGTTATATTTGCATATTTGCTTTCCTGTGGAGGGTTTTTGTCACTTTTTTTTACTCACCATAACTTAACTCAGTATTATGGTTTAGCCTATCCCATAGCCTCTCTTGCATTCCCAGTAAAATCAACCCCACACTGATGAGACCCATCAAGGTCGAAACGGCTGTCTGTGGGTGGTTTTCTGGGTATGCACCTTAACCCTGGCTGTGCTCAAAGCTGTGACCATGCAGCAAGCTTAAGCCTATAGGGAACCATGTTAATAATGGTTATTGAGGCAAAAAGTGACACTGTGTGCTCATTTGCATGTCATTTCCCAGAATCCCTTGCTGCAGTGGAAGTGCTGTATGCTGGGTGATAATGGGGAAAGGCGGGGTTGCAGACCTGCCTAAGACATGCAGATGAGCATACAGTTATATTTGCATATATATATATATATATATATATATATATATATATATATATATATATATATATATATATATATATTTATATATATATATATATATTTATATATATATATATATATGCAAATATAGCTGTATGCTCATCTGCATGTCTTAGGCAGGTCTGCAACCCCGCCTTTCCCCATTATCACCCAGCATACAGCACTTCCACTGCAGCAAGGGATTCTGGGAAATGACATGCAAATGAGCACACAGTGTCACTTTTTGCCTCAATAACCATTTTTAACATGGTTCCCTATAGGCTATATATATATATATATATATATGTAACAGGCATACTTTCTGCGTACACAAAGGATAAACACATTTGCTTGTAGCAGAGTGTAAATAGCTCTCAGATGTGGGTAGATGAACTACCAATCATATCTGTAAAATGTAAACATGTGGTCCCTGATGCTTGTAAAACATATAAAGCCAGAGTAGACAAGTCACGGCAGACAATAGACATCCAAATATAAGTCTATCAGTGTTAGTAATGTATACCAGATACATTATACTATTGCTATAGTTAGTGCTATCCCCTAGTTCCAGGAGTAATATAATAGTCCCAAGTAACAGTATGTAGAGCTTATACTCTATTCTGGAACCAGGGTAGGATGTGAATGAGGCCAGATAGCTTAACTCATCCCTCTTTAAAGCACAACAAGTTCTTATGTATTTCTTGACTTTATTGGGAAAGCATCAGACTATAAAGGCACTTGTAGATATTGTGGAGTGGTAAGTGAGTGCTTCTCTATGTGGAGTGCTTTGTATCAAGGGAAGGTAAAAACGGAATGGCCTTGCCAGGGGGTAGATAGCATGAGAGGTGCTCACTCAGCCTGCTTAGGATGGAAAAGGAAGTGAGTAATCTTTGTCACACAGGAATAGTGACAGGACTATGCTACCTGTGAATACAGACAGGGGAGTATGAAAAAATCCACTAGCCAGGGGGATTAAAGAGGTTGGCAAGGCAACCAGCTACTGGCAGTGTAAAGAAAGGAATGTGTAACAATAATGTATCGATTACACAGGCACTGTCAGTTTTCAGAGCAGGGAAAACATGCAACTGAAATATAAAGGGCTAGCAGGCAGGGCTGCAAGCGGGGGGGGGGGGAGGGGGGGACGGACAGAAATGAACAATCCTGTTCCAGGACATACTCAAAGGTGCTATCAACATAGGTATACAGTCTTGTAGCGTCTCACTATTGTTGCTGTTAGTGTTGTCCCATGAGTAGTGTCTGGCCTCTCTAATGCTGAGAAGGGGTATTGGTCATGGCGGACCACGGTATAAGAGCCTTATAGCCAGAAGCTTCCAAGGGAGGTGTCGCTGCGCTGCTGACGTCACCGTCGTGATGTCTCAACTATCCAACGCAAGTTTCACGTGGTGGTCATGCTTCATCAGGGAGGAGAAGTTTTAGGCAATTAATACTCCTCTGTGTACTGCACACAATTAGATACAGTATCCATATAGCCCACCATATTTGAAAGGCTGGTTAAGCATGGGAGATATAATTTTCTTGTACACGCACTCAAACGCTTATTTATGTGAGGGCTCATTTTGGATCAACTTTGTATATACTAGAAAACCAGCCCAGAGAGCTAATCCAAACTCGCTAATCATGGATACCAATTGAGAAAGATATATAAAAACATCACAAGGTTAAAAATGTATGGCCAAGATATCATTGTAACAAAGCATATAATGAATGTTACATTAAGGAGACATTTAAAACACAAGAAGCCATACATGGAATTAAATATAAATGCAATGAAAACGGAAATGCATTGAAACAATATAACATAATGGAGCGGATATATACGGAATGATCAATGATAATAAAGTGAACATAGGATAATATTAATATTGAACATCCCACTTTGGATTTTCTTGGAGAACTTCATGAGTTACGTAACTTGGGCAAAATTTATGTGTATTGAACCTAAGGAATTGGAGTTTCTGAGTTGTCAAAATCCCATTATACCAGTGTTCTACCATCTCCTAACGATCCATAAATTGCTCATCAGCCCTCCTGGCCGGCCCATCGTAGCGAGCATTGGGTCTTTGGGAGATGGTATGTGGACAGTTATCTCCAGCCTTTAGTTGCAAATGTATCTTCATATATACAAGATGCCACAGATCTTCTCGTCCATATAAAAGGATATCTAATGAGCCACTAATTATAGGTGGGTCACTTTGGATGTGACATCTTTGTATTCTATCAGAGAACACAGTAACTGGCTTACAGCTGCACAACATTTTCTTGATTTGTCTAATTTGTCTATTTCACTTTGCACTTTTCTTTTAGAATCTATCAAAAAAAAACACACTAACACGTTTTCCTTTCGATTCACTATTTTATTTACAAAAATCAGGCACGACTATGGGGACTTCTTTGTACCCTCATATGGCAATTTATTCATGGGTTTATGGGAAATACAACACATTTTTAGTGACCCTAATCTGTTCCGTGATCATATTATTTTTAACAAATGTTATATTGACGATCTTATATTTAGCTGGAAAAGGGACAGCACTTCACCACAAACCTTCATTCAAACACTTAACATCAATTACCTTTATTTAAATTTCACGTTTGAGAACAATGTTCATCGCATCAATTATCTAAATGTCACCCTTTATAGAGACATGGAAGGCCAGATACAAACAGATATATTGAGGAAAACCCACTCTTAGTACTCAGTAGTCATCCTAGACCCTTGATCAAGGGCATCCCCTAGGGACAATTTATCCATTTTAGGAGATTATGTTCGGATAGGGTGTGATTGTCAGCTTCTTCACACAGACAAGAGCCAACACAGGTTCGATATATTGAGTAATTTATTGATCCACAATACTTGTGATCACAAGGAGCATCAAGCAATGACTCTAGGTAGAGTTCTTATACAAAATTGCGTACATTGGCTAAAATTGGTTGCTAGGCAGATTATAATGACGTCACTCAAGCATTCCCTGTGCAGTTTTATGTGCTCTTCTTAAACCTATAGAATTAAAGGTCGCTCATAACTAGCCCAAACTGGCTTTTTAACTGCTACAGAGACAGGATATGTTTAACCACAATTAACTAGGCCTTGAGTCAATAAGACATGATATGCTGAAATCCCTATCAGCAAAACCTATAATTGAAACATCTCACACACAGACACATATAAACCTGACACAGAAAAACATAATTGACAAATAAAGACAAAATGGATGCCATCTCCAGATATCCCTCCAGTTCATATTATTGTAGCCCTCTTTCCCCCACCCTAAGTGAGATTGGGGTGGGTAGGTGTATCTGACTACGTATTAGTGTGGTGCGGTACCTGTTTGGCAACCAGGAGAGCTGAGCCTCCGCCACAGGGAACCTGGGGTATGTACTTACACTCGGTGTAGCACCTCCACTGATGAGGGATCTCAACGGGGTGGGAGTGTGCCCTCACCAGAACCCACATACAGTAAATACACACCATGTGAATAAACAGTATTTACTGAGCATGAACGGTAACTTCAATAACACTCTCTTTGCATAACATCAAAACAATATATGAATAACAGTGCATCACCCTGAATGCATACCATCCCCTCACCCACATGTCCATCATCACATTCCCCTCAGTCTCTTGAGTGTCCACAACAGTAAAGAAAGTGTGAGTGTGAGGGATAGCGCTTCCCTGTGTTGGGGCCCGGTGGTGCACTTAATGTATACTACCTCCCTGACCTGTCCTGGTCAGGAAAATCCTCGGAACTCAGCAACACCGCACAGTGAACCCACGCCGTGCTGCGCTGCTCTCTGCAGGAATAGATGCACACGCTGACTCCACAGGGGAGGAATCTCCAGCCGGAATGATTCTCAATCACCATCTCTGCTACACGCTGTACTGACAGTCAGGCACTGTCAGCCACTGTAATACAGCATTCCTCTTGCTCTCTAATTATGGTGAAGGAGTCCCTGTCCTAAGGCCGACCCTATACCATACAGCTTCCTCTGGTGTCTCAGGGGACTAACTGGGCCCTGGGTTATACCTCTACCCTAGTCCCTGTATGCTGAAGATCTCTCCCTGTAGCTTCTGTCTGATCCCAGACTCTGGCAGCTCACCACGTGCAACTGGCACTGGTGATATACACACACTGTGAACAACTAGAAAGCTACCCCCCTTCTTCCAATGAGGGGCCTCTCACTGACACAGCCAAATAACTGCTATGGCTGCACTACAAAGCCACACTGTATCTTCTAGTCAGAGCACACAGCACGGCAGCTGGGTCACTGACTAGACGTTAACACACCTAAGGGCAGGGTCCCTATCTAAGGGGCCTTCCCTAAGAACTTACCCACTAACCTAGTGGGGAGTTGGACCTACCTGGGGCCTGGGGGTAACCTGGCCTAGTGTAAGAACCTTGCTCCTTACACACTTCCTCCCCCTTCCTGCTCCCAGCTCCAACTGAGAAACGTGGTCCCCGCAACATTGTATCCTTCCTCCACAGGAGAAGCTGCAAAACCCTATTTGCTGGCTGGCTGCATGTGATGTAGGTGAAAGGGCAGTCCCCAGAGGCTGCTGGGAATTGTAGTCCACTCAGGACCTCTTTAGCATTGGGACCGCGTGCGCTATCCTTACTGCGCCTGTGCGAAGCTGTAATGGCCGCCGCTATGCTTAACTGTGCCTGCGCAACTGCTAGAGAGCCTTCCTGCCTCTCTGCCTTATCAATGGTGAACCGTGGAGCCAAAGGGAACCTGGCAACATTATCAAAAGGAATTCCTTTGTCGTACACCAATGATTTAGTCCAGAGATTTAGCTCTAGAGCAGGCCTGCATAACACGCGTCCCGCGGGCCGCATGCAACCCGCCTGCACTCATTGTGTGGCCAGCGGTGGCTTTCCCCATCCTCCTCCCTCCCGAGCCTCCTCTCTCGGCCGCGAGCCGCTATCCCCCCTCCTCTCCCGGCCGCGAGCCCCCCCTCCTCTTCCGGCCGCGAGCCCCCCCTCCTCTCCTGGCCGCAAGCCCCCCCTCCTCTCCCGGCCACGAGCCCCCCTTCCTCTCCCAGCCGCGAGCCCCCCCTCCTCTCCCAGCCACGAGCCGCGAGTCCCCCCTCCTCTCCCGGCCGGAAGCCACGATCCCCCTCTCCCACAAGGGAGCCACGAACCCCCTCCTCTCCCACCCGGGAGCCCCGAGCCCGCTCTCAGGACTGCACGAGTGTGCTAGTCCTGCCTGCTCCGTGAGGTGCTGTTGGGGGGAGGTTAGGTGCAAGGGGGGGTGCGGTGCCGGGGGGTGATGTGCCAGGGGGGAGAGTGAGGTGCCAGGGGGGGAGGTGAGGTGCCAGGGGGGGAGGTGAGGTGAGGTGCAAGGGGGGAGGTGAGGTGCAAGGGGGGGAGGTGAGGTGCAAGGGGGGGAGGGGAGGTGAGGTGCAGTGGATTGAGGTGAGGTGCAGGGGGGGGGGTAAGGTGCAGGGGGGGAGGGGAGGTGCAAGGGGGGGTGAGGTGCAAGGGGGGAGGGGAGGTGAGGTGCAGGGAGTGATGTGAGGCACAGGGGGGGATGAGGTGCAGGGAGGGAGGTGAGGTGCAAGGGGAAGGGGAGGTGAGGTGCAAGGGGGAAGGGGAGGTGAGGTGCAGGGGAGTGATGTGAGGTGCAGGGGGGGGAGGTAAGGTGCAGGGGGGGTGAGGTGCAGGGTGGGGGAGGTAAGGTGCAGGGGAGTGAGGCGAGGTGCAGGGGGGGACGTGAGGTGCAGGGGGGGTGGTGAGGTGCAGGGGGGGAGGTGAGGTGCAAGGGGGGGGTGAGGTGCAAGGGGGAGGGGAGGTGCAAGGGGGGAGGGGAGATGCAACGGGGAGGAGAGGGGAGATGCAAGGGGGGAGGGGAGGTGAGGTGCAGGGGATTGAGGTGAGGTGCAGGGGGAGGTAAGGTGCAGGGGGGAGGGTAGGTGCAAGGGGGAGTGAGGTGCAAGGGGGGGTGAGGTGCAAGGGGGGGAGGTGTGGTGCAAGAGGGGAGGGGAGGTGAGGTGCAGGGGAGTGATGTGAGGTACAGGGGGTGGAGGTGAGGTGCAGGGGGAGGTGAGGTGCAAGGGGGAAGGGGAGGGGAGGTGCAAGGGGGAGGGGAGGTGAGGTGCAGGGGAGTGATGTGAGGTGCAGGGGGGGGAGGTGAGGTGCAGGGGGGTTGAGGTGCAGGGTGGGGGAGGTAAGGTGCAGGGGAGTGAGGCGAGGTGCAGGGAGGGGACGGGAGGTGCAGGGGGAGGTGAAGTGCAAGGGGGGGTGAGGTGCAAGGGGGGGTGAGGTGCAAGAGGGGGAGGTGAGGTGCAAGGGGGGAGGTGAGGTGCAGGGGAGTGATGTGAGGTACAGGGGGGGGAGGTGAGGTACAGGGGGGGGAGGTGAGGTGCAGGGGAGGTGAGGTGCAAGGGGGAGGGGAGGTGAGGTGTAAGGGGGGAGGTGAGGTGCAGGGGAGTGATGTGAGGTGCAGGGGGGGTGAGGTGCAGGGTGGGGGAGGGGAGGTGCAAGGGGGGAGGGGAGGGGAGGTGCAAGCGGGAAGGGAGATGAGGTGCAGGGGAGTGATGTGAGGTGCAGAGGGGGAGGTGAGGTGCAGGGGGGTAGGTGAGGTGCAGGGGGGACGTGAGATGCAGGGGAGTGATGTGAGGTGCAGGGGGCGGAGGTGAGGTGCAGGGGGAGGTGTAGTGGGGTGATGTGAGGTGAAGGGGGAGGTGTAGTGAGGTGATGTGAGGTGAGGTGCAGGGGGGTGATGTGAGGTGCAGGGATGTGATGTGAGCAGGGGGGAGAGTGAGGTGAGGTGCAGGGGGTGAGGTGTAGGGGGGTGGGATGTGTGTGGTCTGCAAGGGGGTATTGTGTGTTATGTGGAGGGGGAGTATTGTGTATGGGTGAGGGGGAGAGATGGGGGTGTGAGATAAAAGGTGAATCTCGCAAAGGTCGATAATGAGGGGTGCAGGGGGAGATATGAGGATGAGGGGTGCTGGGGGAGATATATGAAGATGATGAGGGGTGCTGAGGGAGATATGAGGATGATGGGGTGCTGGGGGAGATATGAGGATGATGGGGTGCTGGGGAAGATATGAGGATAATGAGGGGTGCTGGAGGAGATATGAGGATGATGATGATGATGATGATGATGATGATGATGATGAGGGGTGCTGGAGGAGATATGAGGATGATGATGAGAGGTGCTGGGGGAGATATGATGATGATGATGATGATGATGATGATGATGATGATGATGATGATGATGATGATGATGATGATGATGATGATGATGATGATGATGATGATGATGATGATGATGATGATGATGATGATGATGATGATGATGATGATGATGATTTTACCCGTGCGGCCCGAGTCTGTTTTCCTTAGAGGAGTTCGGCCCTTCTCGCTTTACAAGTTGTGCCGGCCTGCTCTAGAGGCTATAATACCCAAGATGTAAGGGAAGCATTCCATCATGCAGAAACCCTACAGAGAAAATATCTGGTTAAACGGGGTATCCATAAGAAGAAACGTGCATCTGGGGGTTACAATTTGGGAGTTGAGAATACATTTTGTTCTTTGTTTGTCATGACATACAATAAACAGGCACAACAAATCTGTGTCATTGTACACAAACATTGGGGCACTCTCAGATTGGACAGAGACCTAGGACCCACTGTAAAGAGGGGTCCTAGGTTTGTCTTCAAAAGAGCGAAATCACTAGATTCCCATCTGTCACCCAGTATCTTTTTTTCAAATGTGGTTGATGTTCCATGTATCAGTATGCTAGTTGTATTAAAAAGATTGTATATCTAAGGTCTAACTATTCGATTAGAGCTTTCATTAATTGCCACACGAGTTTTGTTATTTACCTTTTAAAATGTGGATGTCAGAAAGGTTATGTGGGCCGCACTATGAGACCATTAAGATCTAGAATCATAGAGCATGTTCAACTCATTAAAAAGAAAGATCTGACACATCCTGTGTCTCAGCATTTTTCCACCTGTCCTCTGGGAGGTGAACAGAACTTAACCTTCATGGGTCTCGAACACATCCCAATACATATGCGGGAGGTGATAGATCAGCGGTGCGCAAACTGTGGGGCGCGACCCCCAGGGGGGGCGCGACACTGCCGAAGGGGGGCGCGGGGTTTACAGAGGCCCCGCGCGCTTCCCGAAGGCACTTAAATTAAGTGCCGGGGGAGCTGCAGGGCCTCTGTAAACTTAACTTACCGTGGCTCCAGCTGCTTCCTCCCTGCGGCGCCATGGCAACGCGGCGTCAAAATGACGCTGCGAGGTCATGTGACGTCACGTTGCTATGGCAACGTGACGTCATTACGCCGGAGCGCGGGTAAATTGGGGTTGGGGGGGGCGCGGGAGTGAGGGGACAGCCGTCAGGGGGGCGCAGGAAAAAAAGTTTGCGCCCCCCTGTGATAGATTGTTCCATCTCAACAAGCGAGATGTTTTGGATCTACATTATACTTTGGATACTCTGACTTCCACAAGCTTGAATGTTGAGTCGGACCTCAAACTTTTTCTTAGAGACTTTGTGCCCTTCACTATCTTTTTTATAGTATTTGGAGTATCCAAAATATATTTCACCAGCAGTCAGACCCATATTTTTTTACTTCGTTTCACACACCTTTTATGGAAGGTTTAACTTTTTGGTTCTCACTATTAGATTTATGTATACCATATAGGACATTCATTTTGCCTTTAATGATGACATTATCTCATATCATTTTTTTATTCCACATTATATCAAGTGAAGAAAAGGAGTGTTATCAAAATGGCGCTCTAAACTAAATATTAGTGCAAATCTCATATAAGAATAAATTCAGTGAATTCAGTGATGTAAACAGATAATTCTGTGGTGAAAAAAAAGCTCTAAAATATAAAATAATAAAAACTCTGTAAAGTGCTGCTCAAACCCTTGTTGGAATTGCTCTCTCAATCCTGTATAGTGTTCATGTGGAGCGCAAACATGTGAATTAAAAAATACAAACACAAAATAGTGCAATATGTCGCCCAATTAAGACAGGTCTTTCTGTTGCCTATAGAATGTGTACTCACATACTATATGTTCTTTATAATAATATCCAAGAATCAGTGGCAGTATATTTTCCTTATGCATCTGGAACGTGTGATGACCTTTGTAAAAAATAATGAAAGGCCCAAATAGTGCAGTCTGATATTAATGTCTCCTTAATTAATTTTATCTGGTGATGTAATAAAATGTAACACACTCACATGGTGTGTTAATATAACAAGCATATGTATGACAAGAGATATAGTAGTCGCCGTCCGAGACCCTAAGCGTTCACCTCTGCTATCTGCAAAGGTAGTAGAATCAGACAACAAAGAACGTGTGGATGCAATATTTACTAAATTAGAACACCTTTTACTAAGAGATGCCAGGAAATGGTGGAATCTAGTATTTTTAGAAATGTATATTGAATGCAAAAGGGTCCCCAGAGGATTGAGGATCCAAAAGTACCCATTTTTTTACTTACATGTGCACCAACAAGTATTCTAAAACTTGCCTTAAACTTGCCTTGGAAAATCTGGGGCTATCACCAACAAGATCCAAATACATGCTGGGTACATGCTGCAATATTTCAGTGACATTTCTGCAGAGACTAATTGCCCATCGGATTAACACAGCAGGGACCCCTGCTGTTAATCCGATGGGCCATTAGTCGGTCTGCGGAAATGTCACTGAAATGTTGCAGCATGTACCAGCATGTATCCAGCATGTACCTGGGTCTTGTTGGTGATTGCCCTAGATTTGTTTTAGAATACTCGTCGGCACTACAGTAGATGATGAGGCTTTTATATTAAACTGGAATACAATTTTAGATAAATGCGCACTTGATTTGATGGGTCTGATAATTATTCAATACCAGAAACATCTTAAAGTATTAGACAACGAGATTGAAAAAGTTAAAATAGAACTAAGACCACTGGATAAAATATCAGATTTTGATATTAGAGATGCCAATTGACAAAAAAAATCTAGATTTATTAGAGAAAGGTTACAACAACTAAATCAAGAAAATTCAGAAGAGATCAAAATAATTATCTGAAATGTATCGAAAGAAGTTGGAATAAGAATAGAAACGATTTTAAATCTAATCTAAATAGAAGCTACCATTCTGACACATCAGAAAGGTCAGATCAAGGAGGTACATATAGGAAAGAACCCTATAGAAAAGAACCCTATAGAGATACCTCCTCTAGAGGTTCCCATATGGAAAATCCTGAAAGAAAAAAAAACTTGTAGGATTTAGATCTCCCATTAAAGATAAAACGGAATCAGGAAATCATTATAGACCTAAATGGGATATGAAAGGAGGGAAACATGTTGAACATAAATGTCACCAAAAAGATAGAACAGATGTGATACCAAGAGAAAGGAAGGAAACCAACCCAGGTGTAATACCTAAATCCACCAAAGGGAATTAAGTTTTTTAGACCAACCCGGGTCTTCCATTCAATGGGAGACCAGGAACAGGTTCCAACGCTTTGCAGAGGAAAGCGAGGAAGAAGAAAAAGATCAAATAAAGAGTCCACCGACATTAAAGTACAAAAACATTTTCAATCTAAGTAGTAAGGTTTTAACAGATGCACAGAATAAAGTTATTTCTAAGGATCTTACATTTGCCCCATCTATTGGATCAAATAGGTTCAATTTATATATAGATGTGAACAAATTCTTAAGAACATTAACTATTAAAAGATTTTTTTCTTAATAAAGAAATAGAACTGAGAAATTGGGGGAACCCAATAATTGAACCAGTACCCACAAGTGGAATTGAACCAGACTATCAACATTCAAAATTAAACCAAAGTCTACGTTTTTCCCTAGTCACGCAAAGGATAATCATTTAGAAGTATTCTTGAAGTTAATTAATAAAGAGCTAGAGGCATTAACTAGGAAGGAAAGTAGAACATTTAATAATCTGTTAAGAAAGGAAAAATAAGCATAGAGGAGTTATCCTCAGATGTCAGCTTGTTTTACAACATGCTGCTAAGGGGGGAGGAGTAGCAATCATGGATAAGACATACTATATGCAAGAGGCCGAAAGGATATTAGGAGATACCAATACTTAACAAAAATTGGGATTAGGACCTACAATATGATTCCAAAAGGAACTTATAACAAGCCAAAATGAGGGAAAGAGAACAGGGATATTGGAGGAAAATTAATTTGAGTTCCTCAATATTGAAAATCCTAAATTCCCAGTTTTCTATTTCCTTCCTAAATTACATAAGGATATTTTGAATCCACCTGGAAGGCCGATAATATCAGGCATAGGTTCCATGACCTCCAATCTCTCTGAATTTATAGACCGCTTTTTACAGCCATTTGTTAAAAATCAGAAATCCTATTTAAAAGATACCAGTGATGTTCTACTTCTTCTAGATACTATAGACTGGAAAGAGGGTTACTATTTGGTAACAACAGATGTTAATGCGCTATACATGTCCATCAAACATAGTGATGAATGTCAAGCTGTTAAAAGAATTTTAGAAAAAGACAGCTAGTTGCCTCAACTACAAATATTTTTTTTGATAGAATTTATTGAATTTATATTAAACAAAAAAAAGTCTGGATCAATGATAAGTTTTACCTTCAACAGTGGGGGACAGCCATGGGGAACAGGTTAGCGCCAAGTTACACCAACCTCTTCATGAGTACATGGGAGGAAGATTACATCTGAGGATGGGCAGGACTCGATGCGTACCTGGTCACATGGAGGAGGTTTATAGATGATGTCATCTTTATATGGAAAGGTACAAAGGAAGACTTAGATGGATTTCTGATGTACCTTGACAATAATCCAGTTAACCTTAAATTCATGTCTACTATTAGCAAATCTGAAATAAATTTTTTAATTGACTATATATATTGAAAATAATGTTATTAAAACTAAGACTTACTTTAAAGAAGTGGACAGTAACAATTTAATCCTGCAATCAAGCTGTCACCAAGAAAAGTGGATTCAAAAAGTTGCAAGGTGTGCTGCTTCAGTTCGAATTTAGTAGATCATTTCAGATCAAATATTACAGCAAAAAGTTTTAAAATTAACAAACATATAAATTCCAGGATGAAATTTGTGGTGCATCTCATGGAGTGCCCTTGTGGCCTTCAATATGTGGAAAAGACAATTCGCCCACTGAGAACATGTATCCTTGAACACATAGGGAATATAAGTCGTAAACTAATGACACATAGTGTTTCTAAACACTTTGCCTTGGTACATAATGCAGACCCTAAGTGGTTAAAATATCAAGGGATAAAACTGTCCAGCCCCATTGGAGAGGAGGGAACAGGAATGTCGTTCTAATTAAAAGCTAAACTTTCTGGATCCATCAATTGGATTCACTTATTACATCTGGATTAAATCTAGACATAGACCTGAGTGCTTTTTTTTTTATAAAGATCACCTACAGTCTCTATGGATCCAACTTCCTGTTTACCCACTGTTATAATATCTAAGATGAATCTGTTGTGATCTAATACTTGTTTCTTGTTCTATTCTTATTTCATGCCAGTGAATATCCTAGTTATATCAATTATTTCCATATCTGAGCTTAATCAATTCTATAGTGCACATTTTTAATTTTTTAATTATATAATTTGTATTCATGTATTTTTATTGTGTAATTGAAATGTTTTTATTAAATATATATTATTTTTGGACCTCTTTATATGTTTTATACTGAGGAGTATTTTATTGTTATAACATTATGGGCCTCATGCAGAGAGCATCGTTATTTCAAAACTCGCCATTTTTTGTTCAATTTCGCGCAGAAAACGGCAGAAAAAGGCGAGTTACGAAAAACGCGGCAATTTTTTTTTTCTATGTCTAAAACTCGCCTCGCGGCTGGCGAGAACCTCCATTTCGCCATTTTTAAAACTCTCCGAATGCAGAGAGGTGCGAACGGCATGTAGCGGCTGTTCGCGCCAAAAAATGGCGCGATTCTCGCATTTTTGCCGCGCCAGGAAAAGATGGCAAGATGGCGCTCGCCGCCTATAGTAAAGGGGAAAAAAGGCGCGAATTTGTTTTTACACGTTTCTGAAGCGCGCATCTCGCCAATTTAAACTCGCCACACGCATCCATGTTAAACATAGCAGAATTCGCACTTTTCTGCATATGGAGAATAAAACTCTCCAAAAAAACTACTTTTTATGAAATTCGCCAATTTTAAAATTCTATGCTCTCTGCATGAGGCCCTATATATGTATGTATCTATTTTTGATACCGATTATTGCCTTATAGACTGGTAACATACTTACTAATTACTAATCAGGTATACACCCTGTGTTCTACTATTCCAACCAATCATATGGCTCATAAAAGTATTTATTGAATGCTAAGACACAGGGAACAGGTAAGACACAGGGAACAGGTAAAACGCGTAGAGTGTGGAAGGACGCTGTGCAGGACGCTGTTCACAGCACTACAGGTTCGCCGATCTAACATCCGGTCATCCAAACCAGGAAGTGCGGGAGCCAACCAACCGCAGACGAGAGAGGAGAGATGCAGTAGAGCTGGAAATACGAGCGAGGTGAACACTGAGGGTCTCGGACGGCGATACTCTATCTCTTGTCATACATATGCTTGTTATATTATGACATCATGTGAGTGTGTTAAATTTTATTACATCACCAAATAAAGTTAATTAAGGAGACATTAAAATCAGTCTGCACTATTTGGGCTTTTCATTATTTTTTATACAAAGGTCATCACACGTTCCAGACGCATAAGGAAAAGATATTGCCACTTATCCTTGGATATGCTTATAACGAACCTATAGTATGTGAGTACACATTCTATAGGCTACAGAAAGACCTGTCCTAATTGAGAGACATATTGCACTATTTTGTGTTTGTATTTTTTATTCACATGTTTGCGCTCCACATTATATCAAGTACCCAAATCGTTGTCCTTTATTTGATTATAGGGACTCATTGTCTATACTGTATATGAAATTACGTTCATGTCATTTTCATGTATATATGTTGTTGTGAGTGTTTAGACTTTAATACATTTGTCATAGGATTTTTTCCCTTTACCTCACGTCAACATATTTTGAATCTTTGTGTTTTGTCTTCCATAGTCCATATGTATGTACTAGTTTTGATATTTTTAGAGCATATTAATATATTGTATATACTCCTTGTCTTATTATAAGACAGGCATTACATTATATACATGTAACACCCCCATCCCAGTCTCTGGGCAAAACTGAATGTTGCCAAACAGTCACCCCACCAGTCAAATGCCTTGCTAGAATTCTCCAGGCCCTGCCAGACAAGCATGTGCCTGAATACTGCAACAATATAACTTGCCTCTGGTACTACTCACATGTAGGGCTGTGTGCAAGGGGGTTAACTCCTACACTGCCAGAGTGCTGCCATAACTTACATGCTAAAAGGAGCCTGATTTTAGCAAGGGGCTACATACATATGGTCAATAATTATTAATTAATAATAATTATTATCATATATGCACTTTTATTATCATTGATCATGCCATATATATCCGCTCTATTATGTTATATTATTTCCATGCATTTCCGTTTTCATTGCATTTATATTTAATTCCATGTATGGTTTCTTGTGTTTTAAATGTTTCCTTAATGTATATGCTTTTTCAGTGATTATATGCTTTGGTACAATGTTATTTTGGCCATACATTTTTAACCTTGTGTTGTTTTTGTATATCTTTCTCTATTGGTATCTGTAAGGATCCGCGCTGCGGGTACACCCATTTCCAGCGCCTACTTACCTTTGCTCGGTGCCGCCCAGGCTCCCCGGCGGCATGCATCACTCCGTGCGGTCCCCTCCACGGCTGCTCCCACACTTCCGGCTTCAATTTGCTGGCACCGGGCACCTGACTCGCCTCCTCTCACGCGGCGTGCGCATCACGCGCTTTCCTGCCCCTGCTCCGTCAGGTCCGCCCCCCAGGCCCTTCTCTCCTATCAGGCTCTTTCCCGGGCCGTTCCTCCACTCCTCCCCTTGCTCTGACAGGTCCCAGCTGCCCAGGCACATCTCCCCTATCAGGTCCTCCCTCGGGCCGCTCCTCCGTCCCTCCCCTTGCTCCGATTGGCCCCAGCCTCCCAGACACTTCTCCCCTATCAGGTCATCCCTGGGGCCACTCCTCCATTCCTCCCCTTCCCCTGATAGGTCCCAGACCCCTATTTAGTCTTCCCTCACCATTTCCTCTTTGCTCTGCATAGCTTCTGTACCTTGGTGCTGTCTGCTGTTGCCTGGCCCCTTTTGTCTTTCAGTTCCTTTTCCTGTCCCTGGACATCACTACTCTGCAGACTTCTATATCCCTTGGACACGGCTTACGGACACTCTACTACGCTGCTCTCTCCACCCCACGACCCAGGCTTACGGATTTTACCTTTCTTCGCTGGAACTGGCAAGTACGGTACTCATTCTATTTTTGTTACCAGGACCATCTACGCTACTTCCACACTCCGGCCGTGCCCCCGTTTACTGCTAGGTGTGTGGTATTACTCCTTTCCACCTCAGTCCCGGGGTCTCTTCTGGCTTGTGCGCAGGCCCAGCGTTACAGTATCCATGTTTAGCGGTTCCCAGCACAGATCATATGTATTTTCCTGAGTTTGTATTTGCGCTCAGGTGTGTGTTTTTTTATTATTCACCTGGTCATTTCCAGACCAGTTTGACACTGGAAGTCGCTATAAAGGGATCCCCATGAGTATCCCCAGTTACTTTTTAATAAAGTACCTTCACAGGTACGAAACGCACCAGGGGGTTTCCTACTGGAGATGGGTGGTTTTTGGTTTCAATAAACCTTTTTCATATGAATATTACGCGTTCATTTACCGGGTTTGCAGTGCACCGCCTTTTTGTGCTTATCTTACCTTCATAACTGTGTAACTACAGTATATGTTATAGAGGACCTAAGTGTAACTTTACATACTGTATAGGTGCATTGATAGGTAGAGACATAAACAAATATAGGGACCTATGTACTAGTCGTTGAAAGCAGCTTTTTTTTTAGCAAACCTGGAGGGCAGACATTTTAAATTGTGCTTGTGTGCGAACTTGAAATTCCTCAATCTGCATCTTACACATTTAATTTTTTTAATTCTCTTTGGTGTATTGTATTGTATGTCTTTATTTATATAGCGCCATTAATGTACATAGCGCTTCACAGTAGTAATACGTGACAATCATATAAATAACAAATAATATAAATAACAGGTCATGGGAATAAGTGCATCAGACATAAATGTAACATTTAGGAAGAGGAGTCTCTGCTCCGAGGAGCTTACAATCTAATTGATTGATGCACAGAAATGGGCTGCACTAGGTATACAGATGTTTTTAGTATATACTAAGAAAAAGATTTCTGTGCGCCAAAAGTAAAAAGTGCGTCAACATTATCTGACAAATGAATCTTGGTTTAAATCTTTAAAAAAAACTCTTAATAGTGTTAGTGCAGAATTAAGTTGCTATGTACAGCTGCGGCCCCCTTTATTCTAATGTGGTGTAGCGGCGTAACTCTGATAACCGCGGGCAGATGCAGTACAGTACCGACAATGTTTATTGAAGCAAAAGCCGCCGGTTGACCAGGACTTACTCCGGCTGGTGCTGAGAATAGTCAGTGCGCCAGCCGCATCCAGCCGCGTCCCCTCCGTTTCCCCCCCCTCCAATCGGCGCGCAATTTAAATACCTTCCCGACCCCCTAGCGGCTCCTGCTGTGCCCCTCTGCATCCCCGCTCCCCCGCTTACCTCATTTCAAACCTTCAGGGGAGTCGGGGAAGCCGGGGAAGCCGGGGAAGCCGGGCGCGCACGTCACTGTGACGTCACCGACGTCACGCGAACGAGCCGCTTCCCAACGCTTCTCCACGCTGCCGCCACGCATCCAGCCGTGCGGTTTTTAGTCGAATAAACATTGTCGGTGCTGTATATTTTCTTTTTTTCCGGAATATGTTCCGGTATTTTAGCGCTCGTATTATTAGCATATTATAAGCGCTGTCTGCAATACCGCAATACCGTCTAAAAACTCAGGTGGGCATTCGCGAGCTGTTGTCTTCAAAGTCTAATACTGTAGCAGTTCAACCTATGTCAGTACACAGTCTGTGTGCGCGCGCAGTAATTGTAAATTTGCATATTTATACATGCATGTACAGTACTGTGTCTCATTTGAACATTTTTGAAACGCATAGGCGTGTACTGTAACAGTATCACATTTCGGCGAACACAGCGCTCTCCCCTCGCTCGCCCCCGCACAGACACAGGCTAATGTACTGCACTGCTGTATTTCAACTTCTTATCTTATCTACAGTACACCTCTCCCACACCATTCCTTTGAATGGATGGCTTTCTGTCTTCAATCACATTCCTGCCATCACATTCCTGTGTGTATAATGTACAGTGCAGTGCAGTGCAGTGCAGAGCCTGGTTTGATTTATTCTTCTGTGTTGATTATAAATGCTCATTGGGGGGGAAAAAGTTCAAGACTGACCAAAAAAAAAAAATTCTCGTCATTTTTTATTTTTATTTTCTCAACATGTGCCTGCCTAAACCATTATTACGATATTACGATATTCAATCGGTGCTGTAGCTTTTGACTGCGACACTGTGCATTTGACTGCACATGATTTGTGTGATTTTTATGTATTTGGGGGTGTGGGGATCAAATCATTATAATGACCTGTTGAAAATATGTCATGTCTTTGAACTACAGTACAGCTAATCCTTCATGCAGCTTTCCCCCCCCCCCCCCCCGCAGACACACACAAGGCTCGCTCAAGGATCTCAACCTCTTATCGACACCTCTCTCAGACCATTCGTTAATTTTCCTATTGTTGGCTTTGTGTAATCCTCTTTGGGAAGGGAGCCTGTTGATGATTAATGCGCATGCGTGTATAACTTCACATTTGTTTAGATTAACTGTATTTTATAGTTTTATAAATATACTGCGATATAAACAGTAATAGATATACAGTATAGTTATATTAATATGCAGCAATATAAACAATAATAGATATATACACGGTATAATTTACTTACGCGTTAGTTACCGTTGGTGTCCTCGTGCGTTTTTTGGTCTAACCGTGGGCATGATAGCTCACGGCGGTTGCTGGTACAACGAGGCCAGAAGCACCTAACCTAAAACAATGTGTATTCAATGTGCAGTGAATCCACAAAATGGATGGTGTATTTATACGCTAATGACTCACATTAGAATACGCCCACTTTTAACACCTGCACCTCGTTGCCATGCATAAAAGGTGACACACTTTGCATAGCCCACCACTCGATGATCTGTATCTGAACTTTCCCTTGTCCAGATACTGCATTGTGCCATCTGCTTCCATGGATGAACCCCGATTCTACGGACGCAGGAACTCACTCGCCTCTGCCGGGCCTGTCATGCAGAAAAAGCGAAAGGCGGGAGCCATTTCCAAGCCAAGGCCAAAGCGAAAGGCTAAGGCTAATAAAGAAAACCTTCTGCTGACTCCAAATTCTAAGGGTTTTAAGAAGCCTTATTATGTCAAGAAGAAATTCAGTGATTTACACTCAAAACAAAACAAATGGCAGCCAACCCATCGAACCCACAGGCCACTTCCTCCATTACGCTTAGACGACTCTGCCGCTGCTCTCCCGGAAACCCACAGCCCATCTTCTCCACTACTCTTCGACGATGCTGACGCTGCTCTCCCGGAAATTCACAGGTCACTTTCTCCATCCCTCTTCGACGATGCTGACGCTTCTCTTCCGGAAATCCACCGGTCACCTCCCCCCTCCCTCTTCGATGATGCTGCCGCTTCTCTCCAGGGAACCCCCATCTCATCCTCTGTAGCACCCATCCACCCAGATGTCCACACCACCCCATGCACAAGATCCAGCTCGTTAGACCGCATGCTGAATGGGTTAAGTGTCGATATCCCCGGGAACTCTACTATGCTTGTAAAGATAGATCTTCTTTTAGAGACCATCCTAAATATGGATCAACGGATGGAGAAGATTGATCAACGGATGGATCAATGGATGGAGAAGATGGATCAACGGATGGAGAAGATAGAGACTGACATAGCAGGGATACATAATTTGCTCTGTGTTCATGTCCCTGTATCTCCGACGCCGGAGCAGGAGGGTGGCATGGATGGGATGAATGGGACCTTCGACCACCTTACATCACCAAGCGCACCCCCTCCACCAGAAGAATATGTGTACATGTATGCCATTGACGAGGATGACATGACAACCCCGTCAAGACCACGCTAGGAGACAACACAGCGACCAAGACAGGAGGAAAGCATCCTCCCAGACAACCTACCCTCGCCAGCTGCCACAAGCACACCCGCTCCCAGAAGAACACCCGCTCTCAGAATCCAACCCACATACGCTTGCATTGAGACAGTGCCCGACATCATCCTGCAAGGCTGCCCCAGCCACTCAGGGAGAAGTATAGGGTAATAAGTGCTGGTTTACCCCAGAAGTATGGCATGTTAATATTCAAGCACCACGTGTCCTACTTGGTGTACTGCGGGTGGGCCAACAATGTAAACTACGAAGGAAATCACGAAAAAAGGGCGCTTCCTGAAAATTTAAGAAGGACTATTGTGGAGGAATTGCGGCGCTATTTTTCAATTACAGATCCTGTAATGAAAATAGTGAGAGACTCCATTAATGACATTTTGCGTCATACAAGGCATTGGCCCTGGAAGGACAATCTGGTGGGGATCAAATTCAAATGTTGTTTAATTTTTGACTTGTTGCTTGTTTTAAATTGTATTAATAAAGAAATGTTTTTAATTACACAAGACCTGCACAACTCCAGTCCTCGAGGGCCGCATACAGGCCCGGTTTTCAGGAAACCGGGCCTGTTTGCGGCCCTTAAGGACTGGAGTTGTGCAGGCCTGACTTACTGTTCAGTACACCATCCTACTGTAAATGTTTTGACTTTCTGCACTTCAATAAAGGAAATGTTGCTAGTTTGAAATTGTATTCATACTGTACATAAATGTTTTTACTAGCAGTACACCATACACCTGTAAATGTTTTGAATTGCTGTACACCTTAAATGTATTTTTAAATAAATGTTTTTGTACTTACTCCACCAATAAAAGAAAACGTTGATTTGTTTTAAATTGTTCCATTGTCTCCTTTTATACTGTAACAACATACAGTGTTTCTAGAACATACAGTACAGTACTGTCCAGGCATACTGTACTGTACTGTATACTGTAG
Source organism: Ascaphus truei (assembly GCF_040206685.1). NCBI lineage: Eukaryota > Metazoa > Chordata > Amphibia > Anura > Ascaphidae > Ascaphus > Ascaphus truei. The sequence continues at coordinate 230,922,685 of NC_134486.1, read as the reverse complement.
GCATGCTCAGTACATCACAAGAGTATTAAAACAATACATGCTGTACGGGTATAGAATATAAAAAACAAAAATAGGAGCGCATGAAAGTGAAACCAAGAGAAGCCAAAATTAATACATATATTTTTATCAAGAAAAATAATTCATCATACAAAAATACACATATATCAAAGTACATAATAAACCTTGTCTATAATGACACTAATAAATTACACCACAGCCCTAGCCACATAGGAGTTGAGGGTGTAAACACCCAAATGCACACCCCTAGTTGTACCACAGCCGAGAGAGGGGGGTCGTTTGGAGAGATAGCGCGCTCAAATACAAAATTTTCTATGGGTATAGAATACACATATGTACTGGAATACATGTAGAATAAATGCATACTTTTTATTTTTCGGGTTTATTAAACAGTATGTACAGTATATAAAAAAGTATTGTATACGGTCTGAAAATAACAGCATACTGTTTCAGGTTTTCTATGAAGCTCTCAGTTATTCTATCCTAATCAATAACAACGGCCACTAAACTGTTGACTCCGGTACGTGGTTTTTTAAATCCGATTCAGCAATGTGCAGGCATTGTTACACAAAGCGATATTATCCATCGAAATCCCTCCATTTGCCGTTTTCCGCATGAGATGACAAAGTTTTTCTTTTCTGAGGAAAAATAAAGTTTTACTGTAGTGGTCAGTCAGTCCCCTAAAGAAGTTCCCACAGTCAGTCCCACCAATAATTTTCTCGGGGGGCGTCTCCTGTTCACATGCGCATGCGCCTACTGTAGATGTGATGACACGCATATGCGTTTCAAGAAGGTTCCAATGCGCATGCGCCTAGCTTTCCACCAATTGTTCAGTATCTACTGTAGAAGCTGCTCAGCCAATGATATTGCTTACAAGAGAATCGCTTGACTGTGCATTGATATTTCAAAAAAAGAATAAAATACGGCAACATTACTCACCATAGACTTTGCCAATCAGCTGGCGCCGAGCCACTGCCAGTCCCGTTTTCTTGATTATACACGTAGTTGACAGGTGACAGCGGGACTACTACACCTGTAGTTGACAGCTGATGAGGCTGGAAATCGCTTTGGTACATGCAAGCTAGCTGGAATCTGTACGCGAAATCCGGCTCAGGTTGCAGGTATCCGGGCGAGGACAGACAGCAGGGGTTGCCGGTCACCAGGTTTTCACTGACGGTCGGACCGTTATTGGAAGCTGGCGCTGTCGCTGGCGCATTGCTTGCCAGCGACTGATGTTTCTTAGTTGGTTTTAACATGACCTTTCGCCTTTTGAAGTCTCCATGATCAAAGATACGGGAAAATCTGGTGCTACACACCAATACCCTCCTTTAACACCGGATCAATACGAAAAAAACACAGATCGATACATAACTTTTTCCTTATTGCACGCTTCCACACATGAGCATCTGGTGAAAATTTGTAAAAGTAAAATACTGATAAATTTGACCAACTGTTGTCATCTTATCGTCTGTTGCATTAATCGCGGCCCATATTAAATAAGCGTACGTTATGTTGGGTTTTTGGAACACGGACTGCAGTGGTGCACTCATGTCGGGACTCACAGGACAATAAAACAACACCAGACACTGTACATTTATTTTTTTAATATGAAAAGCCTAAATTGATACATTATTGTAACTTCTTCAGTACCAAGGTCAATTTACAATGGACCACTGTGGTATTTTTTTTTAACACCTGCAAGTCGACACATTACTGAAGCGCATGCGCATTACAATTCATGAATATCTGCCACCTGGCAGATACGCGAAGAATTGCAACCAATTAAATCTGAACCATTATCAATAAACACATCAATAAACACATCAACCGCGGGTGACGCCGGCATGAATGCAACATGTATGCGGCATGAACGCGGTGAAGTGCGTGGCATTCGGAAAAAATCCCCGAAAAAAATCGGAGATGTTGGAGAATAAAAGGGGCCGCGGCTGTATCAACCCCAAAAAAGTATTTGTCGGAGCGTGCATGTTTCATTACATAGGTTAACAATGAATAATTTTGACAGTATGGCTATTAAAAATATTACACTAATAATTGATATTTTCCAACACAATTAAGAATAAACAGAATTGTTTTTTAATTTAAATTGCATTCAGGTTTTCAACATGACGCAATGTCAAAATTAATTTCAAATAACGAATTATGTAACATATAACTAAGGACTAAGGTTATATGGACTTATAGGAACCAGGGACAGTGCTAAGTTAAATAGTTGTAATTTCCATGGTAAGCAAATGGTTTTACGATGTTGGGCAAATGATCTAATCACTAAAATACGTTATGTAGTCATTAACATTGCATAGCTTAGCTTTGTTCTTTTGTTTACAAAGTAATTATGGTGCCATCATAAATCAAACAGGTAACATAAGTAGCTAATAGACTTGGTTTCAGTGTTCCTGACAGCCCGATTCATATTCATTTTTCACAAGATAGAAATAAGTTAAAACAGTTTGGGTGATTGAATCTTTCTAAGGAAGCTAATTACACTGATAAGTTATTCATTGTTATTTTATTGAGAAGCTTGGGTGAAACCCCCCATTACATACAATGTATGTTATGAAGTGTGGCACCCTGGTGGCTCTTATGACATATGCTATATGTCATCCAAGTTTGCTAGTTTTCTAGGGGACGTTCGCAATCAGCACCACAGGAGCACTGGCCGGGATCTTAATGGAAGGGGGTGGGGAACCTACAATTCCGCTTACATTAATGGAAGCAGGGAGCAATCAAATGGGTGAGGTGGCAGGAACATTACAGGACTCCCTCTCACCTATTTATGTCAGTGGCACTCACCATTGTATTTTTATTTTGTATTGCATTGTAGAAAAAAAATACAAATTAAATTACTTTTTTGTAAGTTTTTTCAAGGCAGGGACTCTTTTTCCCCAATATTTCCTTTAACTTTTCTCCAATTGTAGCATATGTTCCTGTATTAGTGTAACGTTGCTGACCGCAAGACAGGATATGAACCTGCAGGGCAGAGGTAGGGAGTAGTACACCAACCTTGGCCTAGGATCTGAAGCCTGGGATGCAGGGATAGTCAAGTCCAATTCCAGGGTCGAGGCAGGTGGCAGGCAGGGATAGTCAGGTCCAATTAAAGAGTCAAGGCAGACAGCAGGCAGGGACGGACAGGTTCAATTCCGGGGTCGAGGCAGGTGGCAAACAGTTGTGGTCAGGTCCAGGCAGAGGTCAAACACAAGCAAGTAATCACAGCGGCAAAGACACCACTCAAGCAGAACGAGGTACATAGTACTTTGCCTGAGCAATCTGAGGGAGCAACTGTCTGCTACTTAAAGGCCAAAAGCAGCTGCTGGCAATGAGAGTCAGAGAGAGACTGACTTCCTGTCAGGAAGTGATGGGCAGGAATTGCCAGGAAGCAAGATTTGCACGGTAGCTTCAGTGAGGGTGAGAGGTCACTTCCTGTCAGCAACCATCTTAGGTATCCAGATCCCTTATAATTAGATCCAGTGTACTATACGAATAAGTACAGTAGTCAGCTACATACACCTACAGTAGCACATGCCGTGTGTTACATCGGCAAGGCTGTTTATTTATCTTTTTAAATACGTGGCCCAGTTGATAGCATTATAGACATCACTCCAAAATGTGACACTCCAACCATTAGTTAATATACAGGGTACGAGGTAAGAGATACAGACATCCATTTTTAGAGTGACCTTATGATTTCCTGTGTACGGCTTGGGCCCTAAAGTCCTATTGGCCCGCCAAGTACGTCATGGCACAAAGGCTCGTTTTCTAGGGGATGATCGGGCTGGGCCCCAATGGAGTGGAGACCCCTCCCCTTCTGTTTCCTTCAGCTGGGGAACAGTCATGCGATCACTGCTGAAGAGGACACGTGACCGTAAATGTGACCGTAAACCTCCGGCACTGAAAAGGTTAAGAGAGAACAACTTGGAAATACAGGTTCAAGGACGGGCTAAATAGACACGTGCTAAGATGCCATGATAATATTATTAGACGTTTTAAGCTCCCAGGAACATTGAACCCCTCCACATGATGAAGGGGGCCTGCTGTGCATTTCAGATAAGTGTGTGTTAGGCTCCCTAGACATTGAAGTGGTTGACTTGTAAAACTGGGTCAGTCTTAAATGTCTTGTTGCTCAGCAACAGATCTCCACCATACTTAGTCTAAAGCTATTCAATCAATGTAAAAAGTGAAGGGGCAAGGTAATAAACCAAGATTTATAATAGCAATAAATCAAGCTAGCACTGGTAGGGTTTTATAATGAAGATAGCAGGACAGGGTAAAGCATACTGGCCAACATATGAAAACTTGTTTCAGGGAGATTTGGTCGGAACATGTGGGGATTTCTTCATAGTCTGTTACCCTTTGCAGTGTCCTTATGGCATCCCTGGCATGAGGTTCTTTGTGACATACCCGGTACATCATGGGCACTTGCTCGGTTTCTAGGGGTTGATCAAGCTGACCGCCCCCGACAGAGCACCCAGCCCGATCAAAACAAAAGCGAAGCTCCCTCCACTTCCATTTCCACCGTCCAAGGCTTGGCCGTGTGCGTGAGACCGCTGGACCTCCGTTATTGTAAATGTTAACCTGCAAAGGGACTAAACCTTTAATTGTCCGCAATGCATACGTTATTGGTCGCTCTGGCAGTGATAAGGTTAAGGGATTCTTTTCACGGAGAAAGGGGAAATATACATTTTCAACAAATCATATGGGATTCTCTCCCCAGAACAGTAGGAGCTGCTCAGTATGCTGCGCTGCCTTTGCTTTTTCCTTTTATCCTCATTGCATAATGGATTGTGAAATCAACATGTCATATTTTTTTTCTCCCCTTTTAAAATAAATATTGATACAATACTGCTTTCTAACTATAGTGTATGCTCTTTGCAGCTAGGCTATTAGACCAAAATGAAAACGATACGTACTAAGCATGTATAAATGTGTACATACAGTAATTGTTAAAAAATGTTCCAAACACTGTTACATAGCCGAGTGTTTTCAATGTATCTTATCTTCAATATATTTCCAAGTCTGACTACACCTTTAAGCCTGTTCTTTCTATTGAAAAGGTGCACTCGCTATCTTTTATTTATTTATATACCTAAGCAAAATGTATATTTCATAATATATACTTAGATTTTTATTTATATTCATTTAACCCAAACCCTCCGATTCAGTTACAAAAGGGTTAAACATTTTGTAAGAGACTGTATCCTCCTTTTGGCCCCTTTCATTATTATTAAGCCTATTATAGCACTGGCAGGGCAGCCCCAGCTCTGCAGTATAAATTACTGGCCCAACCCTTTCAGGCCATTTTTTTTTTTTAAAGTTCCTAAATGATAAGGTTCCAGTAAAATTATGGTTCAGGCAGATTCATTTAGTTTAAATGTGCTGTTGATTGCGGTAATGCTATGCAGTGACCTTTACTTCGGCATCTAGGAGAGTCTCAACAAAATAGACCCCAGCGACGTGCCTCGTATCATCGAATTACAAGGAGCGGCAGAGACTCGGGCATGTCTGTGAGCAAGCTCACCCGCCACCAGACTCACATCCAGCTACAGACACCAAGTAATGACTTGCCCGTCCAGCATCGTTTTCAGGGTAACATGTTGGTAAGCCGTCAAGGTCTGGCCTGTATCATTTTAATAAACAATTAGCGCACTGATCACTGCTGGTTTTAATGTGTATGCGCCAGTGCAAGATGGTGTGTGAGAGTGTTACAGAGCAGTTACTCAGAGAGTAGAGTACATTCCATCAAATATTCAATGTTTCCTTTATGGCTCTCAGAAACGTGTGGGAGGAGATTAAATGTTGCTACTGTATGGCAATATTATTAGTACTAGTTTAAGGCCTCTGTTTTAGGTTTATATTTTAAAGAGCCCCCAGGACTGTAGAACACTAATTAATATTAGTTTGCATTTCTAATTATTTTTTAGAGTGGCTGGTGCTTTAAATAGCTTAAATCCAGCAGTTCTCACTACTAAATTAACACATACTTCAAACAGCTGATGTAAGCACACAGCAGTAATGATACATTTTGTGCAATCAGCACAGAAATAGTTTTTAGATGTGAAAGCATCAGTCTCGCCAAGTAAGGTATATTTCAAAGTGATGCTCATGTGTCAATAATATATATTATAACAGGTATAAAATAAAGGTGCCCTCACATGACTCTTTGTTTGGAACTGCCTCGGGTGCACTCTATGCGCCAATATTAGTCCTCTGGAGTGCTGCCTTTTCCCCCTGCTTGGAAGGAGAATCCATTGCTTTAATAATATATATTAAACATTTACCATTCAATGGCTTTCTTGCAATGATCAAAAATGATCTTTGGCAAATTATATGCAGCTTATTCAATCAGTTACAGTAACAAAGTGGAATGGGTTACTGGTGTTTCCCAACATGGACACAGAGCGCACTGGTCCATATGACCATATGAGTTCTAAACATCTCCCCAGACCAAATTTACACTTGAAGTCATCTAAAGTACACATACACACAATTACTAAGAGCTCTCCGTACCTCGCGGATAGACACCTGGTTCTCCCCAGCTTACACCACTAATTTACCTATGTTTCTTTGATGGAAAACAGTCAGAGTCTATGTATAATAATATATAAAATGTATGTACACTTTCCCCACCCAGTTTTTCTCTCTATACCGCTCCCCAATGCATAAAACAAACAATAAAATAAAAGTTATTAAAAATGTTTTTACTCCTAAACTTTTAAATCACAGATTCACTTCATGTTATTGTGAAAAAGAATGGCGTGGGTATTTTATTAAACAAAAACTTTCCTTTGCAAGTAGCAGCTCAGAAAAAAGACAGAAGGCAGATTTTGTTTTATTGAAGGGGTGTTACAGACCCCAAAAATTACCCTAGCGAACATTTATGCACCTAATAGAGGTGACTGTTTTTAGATGATACTCTATAAATCAATTAGATACTTTCAAGGAAGGGATGGTTATCATGGCAGGAGATCTCAACACACCTCTTAATCCAATTCTTGATAATGCATCTGAAAAATCTGATATGGGCAATTGGCAAAATACAAAAATTAATAGACTATCAAAAGAATACCAACTCCTGGAGAATGCTCAACTGGAATAACAGAGACTGTGCATTCAACTCACATCCGCACATTTTATACACGGGGATCGATGATCTCTATATAGAACTGCACAACATAGAATTGATTAAGAAAGTCAAACAAACTCCATTACATGGTCGGATCATTCACCAATTGAATTAACTTTGATCCTTAGTGCTTTGACTGAAACAGCATGGTGGTGAAGACTTAATGAATCCCTAATCAAAAATATGGAGATAAATGATAAAATCAGACAATCTGACAGAATATCTTCAAAACAATTTAGAATATGATTCTCCTCAGACATGTATATGGGAGGCACACAAATGTGTGACCAGGGGTGAACTTATTAAGCTTTCATCACAAAAGAGTAATCAGAGAGCAAAAGAGATGGATGACAATTAAAAAAATTCAAGAATTATAACTGAAACATAAAAGAAATGTACAGAAGACACAGATTCTCCAATAAAACTTGATAACCTTAGAGGTCAAATAAAAACATTACCAGATCATAAAATATATGCTCTGGCTAAGTCAGAAGTTTTACAAAAAGGGCAACAAGGTTATTAGTCAGAAGACTTTGACAGAAGCAAAATGTGCAACATATCAGTAGGATTAGAACAAAGGATGGACAGATTACACAGAACCAGAAAAAGGATAAAAGAAGAATTTAGATTCTTCACCATCAAGCTTTATAACTTACAATATAACAATAATGCAAATTTGCCTTCATTAGAAGAACAGATATCTAAAAACTCTACATGGATGCCACTAAACATCTATATAGACCAACTGAGAAGAGGAAGAAGTAGAGAACATTCTCAGAGTTTTTCTCAGCACATAGGGATGTTACAGACACAAGCCCTGCTCAGATGAGTTTACAATCTATGTTTTTGGTGCCTGAGGCACAGGGAGATAAAATCACCGGGAATTGAACCACGCTCCACTGATTCAAACTTAGTGTTTGTAACGCTCGGCCTGCCCACAAGCCAGACGAAACCCCGGGACTGAGGTGGAAAGGGATAATACCACACACCTAACAGTAAACGGGGGCATGGCCGGATTGTGGAAGTAGCGTAGATGGTCCGGGTAACAATAGAAAGAGTACCGTACTTGCCAACTCCAGCGGTAGTAGGTATAGTCCGTAAGCCAATGGTCGTGGAATGGAGAGAGCAGCGTAGTTGAGTGTCCATAAGCCTGGGTCATGGAGTGGAGAAAGCAGCGAAGTAGATTGTCCGTAAACCGTGTCCAAGGGATATAGAAGTCTGCAAGGTAAAGGGTCCAACGCCAAGTCTAAGGGTACCAGAGAGCAGCATAAACAAAGTCCAAAGCCAAAGGTCAATATCCAGGGAGGTCAGCAGAATATCAAGGGACGGGAACAGGGACTGAAAGACAAAAGGGGCCAGGCAACAGCAGACCGCACCAAGGTACAGAAGCTATGCAGAGCAAGGAGGTAATGGTGAAGGGAGACTAAATAGGGGGTTGGGACCTATCAGAGGAAGGGGAGGAACGGAGGAGTGGTCAGAGGAAAGACCTGATAGGAGGGAACTGTTTGGGAAGCTGGGGCCTATTGGAGCAAGGGGAGGAACGGAGGAGTGGCCCGGGGGAGGACCTGATAGGGGAAAGGTGTCTGGGTAGCTGGGGCCTGTCTCAGCAAGGGGAGGAGCAGAGGAGCGGCCCGGAGAAGAGCCTGATGGGAGAGGAGGGCCTGGTGGGCGGACCTGATGGGGAAGAGACAGGGAAGCGCGTGCAGTGTGCGCCGTGTCATCGGGGGCGGAGTCAGGCACCCGGCGCCAGAAACCGGCAGCCTGGGTCCGCGCGCGCCCATAGGGGTGACGCGCGCGACTTGGAAGTGTGGGGGCAGTGGGAGAGGGAGCCGCAAGGAGCGAGGTATGCCACCGGGGAGCCTGGGCAGCATGTAAGAGAGGTAAGGAGGCGCTGGCAGTGGGTATGCCCGCAGCACGGATCCTTACAGTGTTATTGTTTACAGAGTCAGCATCTTTACTCTTTACTGAGCCACTCCTACTATATATTTTCCAAAAGATTGCAGTTAAACTACCTACATTGTTTGTTACAGATTAGCAACAATGTATAAACAAATTTGGCAACATAAATAACCCGGAATAAAAGCAACGACTCTTACTCGACCTAAGCTTTCAAGAGGTCTGGGTTTACCAGAGTTACATTTATATCATTCAGCTGCTTAACTATCCAGTCTGTTTCATTAGCACGTAAATTAAAAACGCAAGCTCGGGGTTCAACTCGAAAAGAGTACCTGCAAGCTAATATATTTAGTTGCAATTGACTGGATTCGTACAGATATCAGGCCATAGATCCTAAAAGACCCTCGTCAATACCTAATATAATACGAGCATGGGACCTTCCTGCCTCTAAATATAATCTCACTACCCTTCCCTCACCACTGACACCATTCTTTAACATCCTGGAATTTAAACCAGGTCTATTACAGAGAAACGTTGACAGATGTGCAAAGGTGGACATGTTGGATGTATGGTCCTGTGTCTCACTGTCCCTTTCATCCATAAATAGTCCGGTCTGTTTATTCTTTCTCTGCAACATCTGCCTTAGATGGCTATCTTGTTTTCTGTTGTTACCTCTGTGTTAAGCTCATGGAATCTCTATAAATCAGTATTGCTGACCTGAGGAAGAGAGGAGAACTCTCGAAAGCTTGTCTTACAATATCAAATGTCAGTCCTAATAAAAAAAAGGTTTCACCTAATACTGAAGTACTCATTTACTTGGCATTAAACACAAATCAAACACTTAATTTCTACACAGAAAATGAAAAAATATATACAGTATATTATGCCAAAATACAGCTTCCAAATTGATTTGTGCCTTAGCGCTAGCGATCATGGTCTTCCTACACTACATAAATTACTTATGGACAATGATGGTTCTGATAAGCAGAGTTATGCATTCTTGTGAGGAGGAACTGTGAGAACACATAACCAAAGAAAAATTGAAAAAAATCTGAGATTTCTCGATCTCCATTAAAAGGATAGGGAACGCGTATAAGATTTTGGTAGAACAGTACTATACGCTTGTTAAATGACATGCCTTTTCCCCACGGGTTCTGACTTTAGCTGAAGGGGATATGGTGAAAGAGGCATCATGGTTGTATTGCCCAAATATCAGACCATTTTGAAAGGAGATGATGATAATTTAAATAATGACCTCTATTAAAATACCTGAAAACCTATGGATAATTTTAATGAACAGAAACAGAAGTCCCAAGTACAAGTGAAAGAAAGCTTTGATTTACATCTTTTAAGCACAGCAAGACTTACTGTTCCATTATTCTGGAAACCACAATCCACACTTTGCATAGAAACTTGGGTGGCAAAAGTTGGAGAAAAATACTCCATGGAAAAATGTACTTCTATATTGCAGGATAAAACTGAGAAGCTTTGGGAACTTGGGTCACATACTGTACTCCTCAGATCTAGGGTCCTAGAAACAAGGGCTGATTATTCATATCTTAACGTCTATTTACAGAATGCCACCTACTTGACTAGTGGCCCATTTAATCTGGTTAGGTCACACATGATGTGCTTAATAAAGTAATCCTATTAAATATACAACTCCTGTATCAGAAACAAGATGAATATTATGGACAGACCATTGAGTAGCTTCTGTAAGCTTCTTTAATAATGTATATGTATGTGGATTTGTCAGAAAAGAAGAGAAAAACTGCTCGCCTATATATATTCTTAGTCCTATTGATGAAAGGGTAGGTGCAAGGGAGGTAAAACAATATATAACAGGGAGAACTGAAAAGAAATGGGTTCAAAGCACCCCACTGTTTGCACTCATTACCAAGGTAATAATTGGATACTCCTTAATGCCAGATATTCAGATCCCTAACAGGGAATGGAGAGCGACGAAAAAACAAAAAAGTTTTATTACATCATTATACATTCAATAGTTAAAAATTATTAAAATCCCCAGAGAGGAGCGGTGGAGAAGAGAGAAGGGATTTGCTTACTGAATTGCTACGTTAGTATCAGTAGTCAGAGAAATCCTTATCTTCCCCTGCGGTTACTATAGCTATGCGGTATCCACTATCTATTTAAAATCCCCACAGAGGAGCGGTGGAGAAGAGAGAAGGGATTTGCTTACTGAATTGCTACGTTAGTATCAGTAGTCAGAGAAATCCTTATCTTCCCCTGCGGTTACTATAGCTATGCGGTATCCACTATCTATTGTCCGTGGAGTAATGAATATACATAATGCAGATGGGTAATAAAGATAGTAATCTATTGTTGCATTTTACCGAGGTATAGTTAATTACAAACTATGATTACCCTCTCTGGGACAACCTTAGTACCCCAATTACAAGGTGTTGACCCTGTTAAAGACGCCAAATCCTGTGGTCATGTCCGGAGATCCAGAGGTTCTGGGAAAAGATTCAGACGCTTCTCTATGAGACGACGGGGATCCCTCTCCCCCTAGATCTGCTGTCCCTGGTGCTGAGTAAGCCATTCGACGACCTACCCCCACCAATGAGCAGACTGGTCTCTGCAATTTTGACGGCAGCCTGGTGCTCAATAACAGCAGCCTGGAAGCAAATCAAAGCTCCGGCAAGAAACACGGTCATAAGGCGTGTTGACGAGGTAATGTCAATGGAAAAACTAACTGCCATGATACACAAAAAAATGCCGCAGTTCTGGAACACATGGGACCCATGGATAGGCCCCCAAGGCCTGGGATAAAGTGAAAACTGGATGGAGGACACGAGTTCAGAACCCAAATGTAGGTGGAGTGGATGAGCCACGAGGGATCCCCCCTCCCTCCCCAACCCCCCCCCCCCCTCTGTTTGTCTACCCCCCCCCCTCAGCCCCCACCCCCCACATTTTCCCCTCCTCTCTACCCATACCCTCAACTATTAAAAAATATGTTGGCCAGTTCTCTCACAGTACAAGCAAAGTTAAAAAGATATATGTTGTTGACCATATTGTACCCATATCTGTAAATGTCAATGCCAATAAAAAAGATTGATACAAAAAAAAAAGACGCCAGATCTAAATCAACAGAAACAGCAGTATATTATTAATTCGTAGTGATGTACTGTCATCTTTGTATACATACCTAATTTGTTACAGCCATTATTGGTAAAGATAGATTCAAGGCAGCACAGGGTTACAGCGAACCCGAAAGGTATACAAGTCTTACATTGCTGACATATACCAAACAAACCAGCAGTGTATTAATGGTTCGTGGTATCAATTTGACATCTAAAATACACACACTCAGCCTGCATATTGATACCAATTAGGTTGCAACCGCTTGTAGTAAAAGATGCCCGCATAAGATTGATTCCGGGCAGTACAGCGAACCCAGAAGCTATACAAGCCTTTTACTGCTAACCTATATCCAACAAACCAGCAGTGTATTATTATTATCAGGGGGAGGAATCTCTGAAGAAGCGCGTAGTAGGCGCGAAACATATGTTGGGCTGAATAGGTCGTCGCGAGAGTGACGTCATACAGGAGCGGTGGTGCATGCGGCTGATGCAGATCACACACACATGGCTTGTATACTCTTCCTTCACTGCTCTGGTTCGCTGTAACCCTAAGTTGCGCGGGCATTTCTTTCTGCAAGTGGCTGTAACCCAATTGGTATCAATGTGCAGACTTAGTTTGTGTATTTTAGATGTTTAATGGGTACCACGAACCAATAATACACTGCTGGTTTGTTGGATATATGTTAGCAGTATAAGGCTTGTATACCTTCTGGGTTCGCTGTAACCCTGTACTGCCCAGAATCAATCTTATGCGGGCATCTTTTACTACAAGCAGTTGCAACCTAATTGGTATCAATATGCAGGCTGAGTGTGTGTATTTTAGATGTCAAATTGATACCACGAACCATTAATACACTGCTGGTTTGTTTGTTATATGTCAGCAATATAAGACTTGTATACCTTTCGGGTTCGCTGTAACCCTGTGCTGCCTTGAATCTATCTTTACCAATAATGGCTGTAACAAATTAGGTATACATACTAAGATGACAGTACATCACTACGAATTAATAATATACTGCTGACACTGTTGATTTGGATTTGGCGTCTTTAACAGGGTCAACACCTTGTAATTGGGGTACTAAGGTTGTCCCTGAGAGGGTAATCATAGTTTGTAATTAACTATACCTCGGTAAAAGGCAACAATAGATTATTATCTTTATTACCCATCTGCATTATGTATATTCATTACTCCACGGACAATAGATAGTGGATACCGCATAGCTATAGTAACCGCAGGGGAAGATAAGGATTTCTCTGACTACTGATACTAACGTAGCAATTCACTAAGCAAATCCCTTCTCTCTTCTCCACCGCTCCTCTGTGGGGATTTTAATAATTTTTAACTATTGAGTGTATAATGATTGATGTAATAAAACTTTTTAGTTTTTTCGTCGCTCTCAGTTCCTGTTAGGGATCTGAATATATGGCATTAAGGAGTATCCAATTCTTACCTTGGTAATGAGTGCAAATAGTGGGGTGCTTTGAACCAATGTCTTTTGAGTTCTCCCTGTTATATGTATGTGGATTTGTATATTTTTCTTTGTATCGTCTTTCCTCTATTGTTCTTTGAAGATTGTTACAGTTAATGGCCTTGATCAGAGTAACTTGTCATGTGTATACAATGGACCCTTGGCTCAAATTTGCATGCTAATGGATGTAACAATAAATAAAGGATTTGGAGGGGGGGAAGCAGGAGATTTTTTGATGAACTTCAGTTGACTTGCTTTGAAATGAGTAAATTATTATCAGATGGACCGCAGGGGGAAAAAAGTGTAAGTTAAAAATCAGGCCACCTACCACATAAATAGGGATAATTGGTCAGTATGCTTAGGAGACTCACGAGATGGTCTCAGAGTGACAGGGGGTGGGGGGCATAGACACAGGGAGATACAGAAAGTGCCAACGAAAAAGGGGGGCATAAAGCAGTGGTGGGCAACATGATATACATCAAGGGCCGCAGGTGCAGCCCTCAAGCCCAAAATGGGCTGCACATAATCTATTAAGATATAACCGCTTTCTATTGCCCCCATATAACCGCTCCTTATAATGTCTCTCTCTATGCAGTTCTCTTTCCCCCTCCCTCCCTGTTCTCTCCCCTCACCTCACTCACTCAACCCCTCACTCTCCCTGTCTTTTGCCGCTCTGCATCTAGCCGTGCCCACTGTTCGTAACTCCACCATAGTATGAGGCTGGAGGCCGCAAGGGAAGTTCCTGCGGATCGCATGGCATAGAGTGACAGAAAGAGGGGTCAGATAGAAAGAATAGCAGTTTTACTGCATCAATACCCCACTAACATATTCCACTGTGTGGAATACGTCAACAGGATTTTTCTGGGACACAACCACCAATTCTGGGATATCTGTCTTTGTGCAATTAATGTTAAATTCTAGGCACACAGCTAAAACTAATGTTTTATCAGGGAAGCAGTTTAGAAAGATTCGACACTGCTGGGCTAGGGGAACGGGCATCTCTGGTGCTAGGGGAACGGGCATCTCTGGTGCTAGGGGAACGGCACCTCTGGTGCTAGGGGAACGGGCATCTCTGGGGCTAGAGGAACGGGCATCTCTGGGGCTAGGGGAACGGGCACCTCTGGTGCTAGGGGAAAGGGCATCTCTGGTGCTAGGGGAAAGGGCATCTCTGGGGCTAGGGGAACGGGCATCTCTGGGGCTAGGGGAACGGGCATCTCTGGGGCTAGGGGAAAGGGCATCTCTTGTGCTAGGGGAACGGCATCTCTGGTGCTAGGGGAACGGCATCTCTGGTGCTAGGGGAACGGCATCTCTGGTGCTAGGGGAAAGGGCATCTCTGGGGCTAGAGGAACGGGCATCTCTGGGGCTAGGGGAAGGGGCATCTCTGGTGCTAGGGGAACGGCATCTCTGGTGCAAGGGGATAGGGCATCTCTGGGGCTAGAGGAACGGGCATCTCTGGGGCTAGGGGAACCGGCATCTCTGGGGCTAGGAGAACGGGCATCTCTGGGGCTAGGAGAACGGGCATCTCTGGGGCTAGGGGAACGGGCATCTCTGGGGCTAGGGGAATGGGCATCTCTGGTGCTAGGGGAACGGGCATTTCTGGAGCTAGGGGAACGGGTATCTCTGGAGCTAGGGGAACG
This sequence comes from Ascaphus truei, assembly GCF_040206685.1. Taxonomy (NCBI): domain Eukaryota; kingdom Metazoa; phylum Chordata; class Amphibia; order Anura; family Ascaphidae; genus Ascaphus; species Ascaphus truei. Next base: position 230,907,423 of record NC_134486.1, on the reverse strand, counting down.
GGCATCTCTGGTGCTAGGGGAACGGGCATCTCTGGGGCTAGAGGAACGGGCATCTCTGGGGCTAGGGGAACGGGCACCTCTGGGGCTAGGGGAATGGGCATCTCTGGTGCTAGGGGAACGGGCATCTCTGGGGCTAGGAGAACGGGCATCTCTGGTGCTAGGGGAAAGGGCATCTCTGGGGCTAGAGGAACGGGCATCTCTGGGGCTAGGGGAACGGGCATCTCTGGGGCTAGGAGAACGGGCATCTCTGGGGCTAGAGGAACGGGCATCTCTGGGGCTACGGGAACGGGCATCTCTGGAGCTAGGGGAACGGGCATCTCTGGAGCTAGGGGAACGGGCATCTCTGGTGCTAGGGGAATGGGCATCTCTGTTGCTAGAGGAACGGGCATCTCTGGAGCTAGGGGAACGGGCATCTCTGGGGCTAGGAGAACGGGCATCTCTGGGGCTAGGAGAATGGGCATCTCTGGGGCTAGAGGAACGGGTATCTCTGGGGCTAGGGAAACAGGCATCTCTGGGGCTAGAGGAACGGGCATCTCTGGGGCTAGGTGAATGGGCATTTCTGGAGCTAGAGGAATGGGAATCTCTGGTGCTACGGGAACGTCATCTCTGGTGCTACGGGAACGGGCATCTCTGGAGCTAGGGGAACGGGCATCTCTGGTGCTAGAGGAACGGGCATCTCTGGTGCTAGGGGAACAGGCATCTCTGGAGCTAGGGGAACGGGCATCTCTGGTGCTAGAGGAACGGGCATCTCTGGTGCTAGGGGAACAGGCATCTCTGGAGCTAGGAGAACGGGCATCTCTGGAGCTAGGGGAACGGGCATCTCTGGTGCTAGGGGAAAGGGCATCTCTGGGCTAGGGGAACGGGCATCTCTGGTGCTAGGGGAAAGGGCATCTCTGGGCTAGCATTTGAAAATACTGAAAAAAATACCTTTCAGGCTACACTATTTTAAGTGTTTCTTTCATGACATGCACCCACTACTATTCCTGTTTGTTACTCTTGTTCCCATAAAGTTGGGGCATCCCAAGTTGCATTTATCTTGATTCTTGTGTGTTTATGTTTCATGACATCCCATATTATAAACAGCACTATAACAGGAAAAGTCATCCCACTGGTGAAGATATGTATGTGGGGACATAAAAAAATGCCACTATTATCATCGTTGTAAATGCACTCCCGAAAAATGATTTTACAGATACTTCCGTTTTCCATTATTGATGACTATTGGATACATTTACGTACAAGTATGGAACCAGGATAACAATAGTAAAGGTAACTTCTAAAACATACATTATTTGTTTTTTTTCTTAAATAGTGCTGACAACGCAGTGCTTTGTACACAGTATTCATGCACAATGTGTCCCTGACACCGGGAACTTGCAATTTAATTTTGTGCCCGTGACACAGGGAGAAAAACTGAATTTCCAAATGTGACAAGGAGAGCAGACACAGGTATTCAAACCATGGTCAAAAGTTTCAACGGTGGTATTCTTACCGCCAAGCCAAAATGTGATGTATTAAATACTACATCCCCCCCTTTCTTTTCTTATTTTATTTGTATATGTAAAGCAGGTGACAATGTATATTTCTATAATCTTACCTAAGCTGGTACTGTAATTATTTAGTGCTCCTGCTAGAAATCTGTCAAAATCCTGATTGTGTGCCTAACGAAATGGCCGCCTTCTTACTTGCTGCAGTCTGTGAAATGCTGCAGCTGAGTGTAACATATTATTGTTGCAGCGTTCAGAGCAATAGACAGTCTGCTATTTGGAACACAGCAACTGACCTGTTTGTGATACTTTGTTGCCAAAGGGCAGAGCTAAAAAAAAGGTGTGTGAGAGAGCCTGTTTCAAAGGAAGTGGATATAATGTTGTTACCGGTTGCTGTATTGATCAGTACATTTAAAAAAAATATTACAAATGGCTTTAGGAGTTAAAAAATGCTGACTGTATTACCTAGTACCACAGAACTCATTTATTTAAAATAAAAATAAAGAAAGTAGAATTTTTCATGTTTTTCTGCTTTAATGGAGTACATGGTACCTGTGATGTAAACACATAATGCAACCGTTGGGGATTTTTTTGTGTTTGGCAACAATTGTCAATAATCAATGAGGTAAAAGCTGACATAAGGCCTTTTAATGTAGTATGTAAATAAATATGTGTCAATCACCAGAAACTCTCAGCAGGACAACTAGAACGTGTGTAGTTCAGAAAGATTGATTTGTCTCTGTGGCCTGTTTGGGATTTTCAGGGAATTCTGGCATGAGTTTGAATATTACTTTTTTTAAATTTATTTTTAGCCTGGAGGGCTCTGCACCTCCAGAAGCTATTTTGGCTGTGATAAATTCATGATTATTCCAGAATAATTACACATTTTCTAATAAAATCCTCAGACAAATCAATACCTCAAAATACATGTCCACTTTCGGAAACGGATAACAGCTTCCCTGATAGTCTCACACAATATGACATTACTTATCTAGGTAAAGAATGCCGGTTCCAGCACCAGGAAGGGGGAAATATTGTATTGTGTATAACAGCATCACACTTTTTTTAATGTTTGCAAGTTGCTTGGTTATCACATTGAACTTGGGATTTAATGGTTGATTAAAGTAACACCAATAACAACGAATACTGTAAGAGGATATAACAACTAGATTAATCCAGCAACACAAGCAGTTTTGCTCACAGCCATTCAAGAGCTTAATAAATCTGTGTGGAAATGACTTGAACCCACAATTTACAAGGAACCTGCATACAATATATTGTACCTTATATGAGGATTGTACATACTGTATTAGAGCGTGACTATATACTTATGAGAAAACAGGTGGTTGAACCCAGCATTAGTACTTTTGTAAAGGTAAACTTTAGCTTTCTTGGTTATTTTTCATAAATTGTATTGCCACTTGAGTCTATAAACATGGGTGGAAGATGTTTTTAAAGTGTTTCTAAACTTGGGTCAAAAGATCTTAATCTGGTGTGATTCCATTAAACATTTAAGCGTTTATTTATGTGCTGGTATTAGGTCATTGTCGGACTTGCCTTTCTCCAGGCACTTTCCATTTCAATCAGGAGTTTTACACTACCAACCACCATCTGAACTAACTGCACCTCATTATATTAACCATACAGTGGCTTTTGACGTGTACAGGAGTTGTGAGCCCGACTAAATGTGTGTGGTAGAATTGCTGCTGAGAAGGAGGTACTTGGGGAAGTCTTGAGCCATGAGACTATTACAGTGGCGGCCGATCTGAGTCTAAGACGGCTAGATCCGCGGCTTTCAGATTATCCCCGTTAGGTGAGGTTTTTTTGTCGTTTTCGCCCGGAGTGAACTGCGTTATTTTCGCGCTCGTGATATTAGCATTTTATTTTTGCTGTCTGCAATACTGCAATGCCGTGTAAAAACTCAGGGGGGCGTTTGCGAGCTGTTGTCTTGGAAGTCTAATACCTTCGCGGTTCAACCTACGTCAGTACACAGTCTGTGTGTGCGTGCGCAGTAATTGTAAATTTGCATATTCAAAGTATACATGCATTTGCAGTGCTGTGCTGCTGTACAGTATGTCTCATTTGAAAATTGTTGAAACGCATAGGCGTGTACAGTACTGTAACAGTGTCACATTTTGGCATATACAGCGCTCTCCCCTCGCTAAAGGATAATTAACTGCACTGCAAGGTATTTAAACTTCTTATCTTCTCTACAATGCAGTACATCTCTCCCACACCATTCCTTTGAACGTGTGTCTGGTTACAATCACATTCCTGCTTGACAGCAGGAATTTACTGCGCATGCGCCTGTAACTTCGCCCACCACTGCTTGCTTCCCTGAGTGAGTGACCAAAAAAAAAAAATTTTTATTTTTTTTATTGTAATTTTTTTTTCTCCACAAGCCTGCCAAAACCATCTTACTGTATTACGATATTCAATCTGTGCTGTAGCTTTTGACTGCGACACTGTGTGTTTGACTGCATATGGTTGATTTGTGTGCTTTTTACATACTGTATTTGGGGGTGTATTATTATGATGAACTGCCTTTTGAAATTAAAGTATGTCTTTAGCTTTGAACTTCATGCAGCTGTATCTGTAGCCCCCTCCCCCACGAACGCTAGCTCAAGGATTTGAAATTCCACGGAGTCGTTAATTTTCTGAATCTTGCCATTGTGTTCTTAATCTGTCCATAGCCGAGCTTCAAAGCCTCACTTCGCCTGCGTGTAATTCTCTTTGAGATGGGAGCTAGCTGCTTACTGCGCATGAGTCACCCAACCCCCCCCCCTCTCCACAGAGTCGTTAATTTTCTGAATCTTGCCATTGTGTTCTTAATCCGTCCATAGCCGAGCTTCAAAGCCTCACTGCTCCTGCGTGTAATTCTCTTTGAGATGGGAATTTTGAGGCTTTGTTTATGGCAACGCTTTGGAAAATCCTTTCTCGAATTTGATTTGCACAGAGCATCACCTCTCTATGCGCCTGTGTGTAATCCTCTTTCGGATGGGAGCTAGTTTATTCCTGCTCATGCACCTGTAACTTTTAACTGTAATTTTATCCACAAGGCCTGCAAAAACAATCTTGATATTACAATATTAAATCTGTGCGTTTGCCTGCACATGGTTGATTTGTGTGCTTTTTATGTACTGTATTTGGGGTGTGTAGGGATCAAATTACAGTATTATGATGAACTGCCTTTTGAAATTACTGTACTCTACAGTACAGTACTGTATGTTATTTCTTTGAACTGCTGCACGACTAATCCTTCATCCCTCCATGCACACACAAACTCTTATCAACTCTGCTCACTGCGCCTGCGTGTACTCTAATCCTTTTAGAGATGGGAGCTTGCTGCTTACTGCGCATGAGTCACCCAACCCCCTCTCTCCACAGAGCCATTAATTTTCTGAAGTTAGTCATTGTGTTTTTAATCCGTCCCTAGCCGAGTATCAATCGCCTTACTGCGCCTGCGTGTACTCTAATCCTTTTAGAGATGGGAGCTTGCTGCTTACTGCGCATGAGTCACCCAACCCCCTCTCTCCACAGAGTCATTAATTTTCTGAAGTTAGTTAGTCATTGTGTTTTTAATCCGTCCCTAGCCGAATGTCAATCGCCTCACTGCGCCTGCGTGTACTTTAATCCTTTTAGAGATGGGAGCTTGCTGCTTACTGCGCATGAGTCACCCAACCCCCTCTCTCCACAGAGTCATTAATTTTCTGATTATTGCATTGTGTAATCCTCTGTGAGATGGGAGCTAGCAGATTAATGCACATGACTCACTCCACCCCCCCCCCCCAACCCTTTGAGGCTTAGTTTACGGTAACGCTTTGGAAAATCCCTTCTCGATTTTGAAATGTAAATCTGATTTGCACAGCATTGTGAGAATTGAGAGTTTAAAAAAAACATTAACTGATTCATGTTGTTTTGTCATTCATTCTTATTCATTGGTGTACTGAAGGGGTGGGGGAGGGGGTTTGTGGTTATTGTCAATGATTACGATTAGCAGGAATGTGAATAAATATTCATTTTATTTTTGAATATCAGGAACCAAAAAATATAAAAATAATCATGAATAATATATAATGCTGTCTTTATTAAGTTCTTCAGGCAGATTGAAATTGGATAAACATTTAGAAAACATTTGTAAAACATGGGGAAACATTAATAATGCACATTTATAACAATATTATTTAATAATATATACTGTAATGTATAATATATATATATATATATATATATATATATATATATATATATATACTGTATATAGTAATATTATTTTTTCCATCTTTATCTTGTTCCTCATTCTGTATACAGTACAGTAGTTCATTGAGAGAGGAGAGGTTTTGTGTACATCATTACTGCTGTTTATATACTGTACATTTGACTGTACAAGCAGATTAGACTGGACACAACACCCCACCTCCCCCCAGGCCACCCTTTTTCCTGAAACGACAAGAAAACAAAAAATTAGTGCAGTTATGTGCGTACTGTATTATGGCATTGTGTGATGTGTAGTACTACTGTACATGGCTGGTGCTGCTTTCTCTGAAAAAAAAAATTGAGCAGTTAGTAGGCAGTTACTGTAGTACTGTCAAACTAGTCTACTGTATACTGGAGCTACTGTATACTCTGACTACTGTTAAATACTACAGTATGTACTGTAACCTGATGGCTGATGCTGCTCTCTCTGTAAAGAAAAAACTGTAACTACTGAATACTCTGACTATTGGGAAAAAAAAATATGTGCCATACTTATCTGTATCTTACTGTACTTACAATACTACAGCACAGTACTACTTTCCTGATGCTTGCCCATTACGCGCGATCACAATGGGCAACACAGTGGCAATATGGTCTATATATTTATTGCAGCGTTCCACGGTGAGTACATCGTTCCAAAAACTCATTATGCCTTTCAACAACTCGTCCTTTTTGGAGGGTTTCGCCACTTTCCGGATATGGTCCTTCAGCTGATGCCAGACCATTTCGATCGGATTGAAGTCTGGCGATCTGCCATTGGAAAAAAGAACAATTAGTTTAAGAGATACAATACACAGTAAAAACAGTGGGGGAAAAAAATGAGACACTGTCTACTGCACTTACTCCGCTGGCGTCTTCACCCAGTTGATACCGCGCTCAAGGATATGCGCTGTTGACGCGGTGTGCTTCGGATCGTTGTCCTGGTAGAAGCGGTGACCATTCGTGTGATGTATTGCACTATCTCAGGGACAATGTTGTCTTGGAAGAAAGCTTTATTCATGATTCCTATAGCAAGAAAAGAAAAGTGCTCAAAAAACTGCACAATAGTACAGTACAGTGCATACAGTAAGGCTACACTAGTAAAGTAAAGTGCATAAGGCTACATTATATTTGATATATTTTACCTTCAAAGATGACAATGCATCCTGGTCCACGCCTAGAGATGGCACCCCACACATGCAGCTTCACGGGATGTTTTGGCAGCGGCTTCAAAGATATGCGGCCTTTTTTGTGGAATGCAAAGCTTGCAAATCTCTCCAGCGACACAGTAGACTCATCAGTGAAGATGCAATCCTGGAAAGTTTCCCCACTGTCGATCCATGCCTGGGCCTGGACCACTCTTTTGATTTTGTTTGCGTCCCGTATCATGGGGTACACTCTGTAATGACAAGGAATAAATCATTTTAGCAGTACAGTACAGTTTCCTAAACAACACTTTTACCTCCTGTACTGTCCAGTACTAACCTCACACGTCCATATTTCCATCCAATGCTGCGTCTCATCTTTTTTATGCTGGTCTCAGATACAGTGAGATTGTGCTTTTCCTGCAGAGTGTATTTGACCCTTAATGCACTCTTCTCATCATTCTCCTCACTAATTTTGTCCACCAGAAGAGTTGTCTCCCTACAATGTAAAGAAAATATATTGTTTTATTAATATGCATCAATATAAAAATTATATATACTGTTGTAATATAAATATAAATATACAAAATATATACAGTATACTGTTGTAATATAAACATAAATATACAAAATATATATACAGTTGTAATATAAATATACAAAATATATACAGTATACTGTTGTAATATAAATATAAATATACAAAATATATATACTGTTGTAATATAAATATAAATATACAAAACATATACAGTATACAGTTGTAATATAAATGTAAATATACAAAATATATATAGTGTTGTAATATAAATCTACAGAAATACAGTGACAAAAATGTTAGAAAATGTACTGTAGATGTACAGTACATTTTTGGATCTAAATTTTTAAAAGTGTTATAAATATACTTACGCGTTAGTTACCCTTGGTGCCCTTTTGCGCTCTCTGTTTTTTCCGTGTGCATGATAGCTCACGGTGGTTGCTGGCACAACGAGGCCAGAAGTAGCTAACCAGCGTTGGATAGCAGCAATTCGGTGTCCGCTCGTGTACATCTCCTTAATTCGCATGCTGAGATCCTTGGAAATCTTTTTAACTACCATTGCTGTGAGTAGAAAGAAATACAAACACAAGAATGTATATTCGATGTTTAGTCGATGTGAATTCAATGTGCAGTGAATCCACAAAATGGATGGTGTATTTATACGGTAATGACTCACATTAGAGTACGCCCACTTTCAACACCTGTACATCGCTGCCATGCATAAAAGGTTACACACTTTGCATAGCCCACCACTCGATGATCTTTATCTGAACTTGCCCCTTTTCCAGATAATGCATTGTACCACCTGCTTCCATGGAGCAACCCCGATTCTACAGACGCAGGAACCCACTCGCCTCTGCCGTGCCTGTCAGGCAGAAAAAGCGAAAGGCGGTTGCCGTTTCCACGCCAAGGCAAAAGCGACAGGCTAAGGCCAATAAAGAAAACCTTCTGCTGACCCCAAAGGCTAAGGGTTTTCATAGATGTCAGCCTTATTATGTCAAGAAGATATACGGTGATGTACTCTCGACGCAAAACAATTGGCAGCCAACCCATCGAATCCGCAGACCACTTCCTCACACACGCTTCGACGACTCTGCCGCCGCTGTCCCGGAAATCTTCAGCCCGTCTTCTCCACCCCTCGTCCTCGACGCTGCCGCCGCCCTCCCAGAAACCCACAGGCCATCTTCTCCGGTTCTATCCGACGATGCTGCCGCCTCTGAAATCCACGGGTCACTTTCTCCTTTGCTCTTAGACGACTCTGCTTCTCGCCCGGAAATCCAAAGGTCACTTTCTCCATCCCTCTTCGACAACGCTGCCACTTCTCCTCTACCGGATATCCACAGGTCACCACCTCCACCCTTCTTCGACGTCGCTGCCGCTTCTCTCCATGGAACCCCCATCTCATCCTCCGTTGCACCCATCCACCCAGATGTCCACACGCCATGCACAAGAAGCAGCTCGTTAGACCAGATGCTGAATGGGATAACTGTGGATCTCCCCGGGAACTCTATTGTGCTAGCAAAGATAGATTTGCTTCTAGAGACCATGCTAAATGTGGAGCAACGGATGCTACATATGGATCGACGGATGGAGAAGATAGAGGCTGATAAAGCAGGTATACATCATTTGCTCAGTGTTAATGCCCCTGTTTCCCCGACGCTGGAGCAGGGGGGTGACATGGATGTGATGAATGGGACCTTCGACCCCCTTCCATCACCAAGCACACCCCCTCCACCAGAAGATGTAGTGTACATGTATGCCATTGAGGAGGACATGACAACCCCGTCAAGACCACGGCAGGAGACAACACGGCGACCAAGACCGGAGGAAAGCTTCCTCCCAGACAACCTACCATCGCCCGTCGCCTCAAGCACACCCGCTCCCAAAAGACCTACATTCGGTCGCATCGATACGGTGCCCGACATCACCCTGTGCGATCTGCCACCGGCGCTCAGGGAGAAGTATAGGGTGAAGAGTGCTGGTGCACCCCACAAGTATGCCTTGTTACTTTTTAAGCACCATGTTCCCTACTCGTTGTACTGCGACTGGGCCTTCAGAGTGAACTACGAAGGAAATTGCGTAAAAAAGGCGCTTCCTGCCAATTTAAGAAAGAACATTCTGGATGAAATGCGGCGCTTTTATCCAATTACAGATCCTGTAATGAAAGGCGTCCGAGACTGCATTAATGGCGTTTTGCGCCATGCAAGGAATCGGCCATGGACGGACAATGTGGAGGACTTTCTGGTTTAATCACGGGAACTGTAAGACCATACTGTTGTGCTGAACTGTGCTGTACATGTTTTGACCTGCTGAACTTAAATAAAGGAGATGTTTTGACCTGCTGAACTTAAATAAAGGAGATGTTTTGACCTGCTGTACTGTATTTAACTTACTGTTTTAACTTGCTGTACACACACAGGACCTGCACAATTCCAGTCCCTGAGGGCTGCAAACAGGCACGGTTTTCAAGGTTGTCCTGAAAACCGGGCCTGTCTGCTGCCCTCGAGGACTGTAGTGGTGCAGGCCTGACTGACTGTTTTGCACATCATCCCACTGTATTGTATACTGTATGTTTCTTTAATAAAGGAGATGTTGAGTTTTGTATACTGCATTTTATGAATAAAGATTTTTTTTAATCACAGGGAAGACCATACTGTTGTGCTGAACTGTATTGTACATGTTTTGACCTGCTGTACTTAAATAAAGGAGATGTTGTTGTGTGTTTTTTAAGTTGTATTTATACAGAAATGTTTTAACTTGCTGTACACACACACAGGACCTACACAATTCCAGTCCCCGAGGGCCGCAAACAGGCACGGTTTTCAAGGTTGTCCTGAAAACCGGGCCTGTCTGCTGCCCTCGAGGACTGTACTGGTGCAGACTGTTTTGCAGACCATCCCACTGTATATGTTTTGACTTTAATAAAGGAGATGTTGGGTTTTGTATATTTTATGAATAAAGAATTTGTTTTTAAAACATGTGACTGTAAACCATAGTGACTGACTGCAAATGTTTTTACTTTCTATACATAAATAAATGTTTTCACTACTGTAGCAGTAAACCATACACCTGTTGATGTTTTGAATTGCTGTGCACTTAAAATGTTTCTACATTGTACAGCATTTGTATATAAATGTTTTTGTACTTACTCCACCAATAAAAGAACATGTTTATTTGTTTTACATTGTTCCATTGGCTCCTTAGCTACTGTAACAAAATACAATGTTTCTAGAATGTCGAGGCATACTGCACTGTATACTGTAGGCATGCTCAGTATATTAAAAAAAATAGGACACATACTGTACTGTATGTATTGGCACTGTAATACATGTAGAATAAATGCATAGTTTTAATTTTTTCGGGTTTATTACACAGTATACTGTATATAAAAAAGTATTGTATACTGTACGGCCGGAAAACATCAGCATACTGTTTCAGGTACAGTATTCTATCCTAATCAATAACAACGGCCACTAAACTGTAGACTCCGGTACATGGCTTTTTAAATCCGATTCAGCAATGTGCAGGCATTGTTACACAAAGCGATATTATCCATCGAAATCCCTCCATTAGCCGTTTTATTTTCTGAGGAAAAACAAAAAGAAAAGTTTTACTGTAATGGTCAGTCCTCTAAAGACGTTCCCAGCCAGTCCCACCAATAATTTTCCCGGGGGGCGTCTCCTGTTCACATGCGCATGCGCCTACCGTCGATGTAATGACACGCATATGCGTTTCAAGAAGGTTCCAATGCGTATGCGCCTAGCGTTCCACCAATTGTTCAGTATCTGCAGTACAGTACTGTAGGAGCCGCTCAGCCAATGATATTGCTTACAGGAGAATCGCTTGACTTTCGAATCGCACCGATATTGATACTGTATTGTCAAAATAAAAAAAAAACACAGAAAATAATACGGCAACAATACTAACAATTCTCACCATAGAATTTCCTATTCAGCTGGCGCCGGCGCTGGCCCACTGCCAGTCCAGTGTTCTTGATCATCCACGTCGATAGTTTGCAGCGGGACTAGTCCACCTGTAGTCAGCTGATGAGGCTCGAAATTGCTTAGGTACATGGAAGCTTGATCGAAACTGCATGCGAAATCCGACTCAGGCTCAGGGTTGTCACTGACGGTGGGACCGTTATCGGAAGACGGTGCCGGTGCATTGCTTGGCAGCGACTGTTGTTTCTTAGTTGGTTTTAACACGACCCTTCGCCTTTTGCCGTCTGCATGATCATAGATACAGGAAAAAGCCGGTGATACACACCAATACCCACCAACAAATTGTGGCTCAATACGATAAAAACAGGGATCGCTACATAACCTTTTCCTTATTGCACGCTTCCACGTATGAGAAGCTGGCGAAAATTTGTAAAAGTCATCGTTTTCGATAAAATACTGATAAATTTGAACAACTGTTGCCATCTTATCATCTGTTGCATTAATCGCGGCCCATATCAAATACGCATAACTTCTGTCGGGTTTTTGGAAAACGGGCTGCACTTGAACACTCATGGCGGGCGGCGGGTCTCTGGAGAATACTGTAACCGAAACTGGTCTTTGTCTTTCTTTAATATGAAAAGCCTAAATTGATACATTTTTGCAACCTCTTCCTTCAGTCTCAAGGCCAAATTACAATAGCACACTGTGGTATCTTTTTTAAACTAAACACCTGCAAGTCGACACATTACTGATGCGCATGCGCATTACAATTCATGAATTTCTGCCATCTGGCGGACACGCGAAGAATTGCAACCTATTAAATCCGAACCATTCTCAATAAACGCATCAACCGCCGTCAACCGCGCATGACCCGTGGCTGAGAACGCAAAATGAATGCGGCATGCTCCAGGTGAAGTGCGTCGCATTCCAGGAGGGCACCTCTATTAAAGTCTTACATCTCATTGTGTCAATTAATTAAGGTCTTTGCTCTAGTTTTGCGCCATGTGCATCCGCTTATGATGTGGGTATCAACAATAGGATAATTTATGCAGGAGTTACTGTACATGATGAACAGATCATTAGATATACAGTTCAACCCCATTATAACATTGTGCTTGGGTTCCAAAGAATCAGATCGCGCTATAAGTGGATCGCGTTAGAAATAAAATACAATTGTATGCATTGTACAATAAAGTATTTAAGATACCAATAATCGTGTTGTAATGTTTTCATAAATACGAAAATTGGGAGCCACGCTTGCATCGCATTATAACTGGGTTGAGCTATATTTAATTCTGTGTGTCATGTGTATATTTTGTATTTGCGTAAAAAATAATTTGTTGTCCGAAGTGGCATACACCTCTCTGGCTAACAATTTGTGGAAAACTAATTCTAAGATGTGCTGCTTTTATGATTAAAGCCCTGTCTTCTCCTTCAAATTTTCCATACTGTCACGGCAGATCAGCGCTTTTAACACCTTAATACCCGGATCCTTTGATTGAGCAAAGCAAGAGATAAAATAAATTGTGATTTATTTACAGAATTAACATACACAGCTTGATTTACAATTACAACAAAAAATACACTTACTAGTTACGATGTTAAGTCTGGTTACAGGATTAATCTTTCACTGCATGACAAATCTTGTTACATGATGGAACTGCTTCCTGATGGGCTGCAGGGTTTCTTTTGCACTAAACAGTCCTATACTTACCCATGCAGCCAATCTACTCCGTGGGAATAAGTCCTTCCCCCTATCACGGAGTTGCTAATACTTTGCAAACCTGGCAGAGGGGCTTCTCAGTCTGCTCTGGGCATGTGCCAAATTTGTACCTTGGCCGCTTAGCATATGAGGCCCGTCCCCTCTACCTGGCGCCGCTCAGCCATTTTCAAAGATGGCTTATTGAAATTCTCTTCCTCTCCCCCCTCCCTTGCTAATAAATGGTTAATACCTCCATATCCTGGATTGTCTTTGAAGCTTACAGGGCGGAATAGCACCTGTTTCCCATGCAAATGTTTTTTTATCCATACCGAATGACTTCTTCTGAACCTTACTTTAATAAAAATATAAACCTTGGGTACTTTTAAAACCATATCTTTTCCACTTATACAGAGAAACCTTGACATATGATGCACTTAACCCCTCTTTGATTCTGGTTCTGTTTTTTGGGGGGGCATATACCGGAGACCATTGAATGTAATTCAATTCCCTGCCCAGTCTTACTGTTCTGATCTGTGCTGAAGCAGGGAGATTTGGTGGTGAGCTTCAACTGCTTTCTAGGGAGGATTTTATCCAGTGGTCTGCGTTCCCCATGTCCTCAGGAATCTGGGGGGATTCTTGAGTACATGTTTCGGGGTAACCCGCAACACTGGCCCCCTTCTACCCAAACACACCTTGACAACATTTTACCATAAAATCACCCCTGAAGCTCACGCCCTGCGCATCTATACGCTGGTTCGCACTCTTGGAACAGTAAAAATACACATGCACCTTTATTACAAATGCAGTTACCTGCCATGATTGGGTTGAAGAGCTGACAATCACAATTCCCAATATGGCTCAGGGGCACCCAGTCGGGCCAATTACTTTTATTAATGGCCTGGGTACCCCTCACCATCCCACCTCCCCACCTCAAAGTGTAGGTGCTGTTACAACCGCCCCATCTGGCGGTTTAACTGGCCGCACAGCTCTTGAGGTTAAAGTGTCCATGGGACTGTCCTTGCGGGATAGTTCATCCGCATTGCCGTGCCCGCTGCTCTCCTCCCCTAGTGGGCTGAGCATAGCCCTGATGCCAAAGTCCGAGGCATCCATCTGCACCAAAAACATTTTAGAGTAGTCCGGTGCAGCTAGTATAGGAGCACTGGCCAGTGCGGTCTTTAATGCCTGGAAAGCAACTTCACAGGCAGGAGACCAGACAACCAGTACTGAGAGTTGCTTCTGGGACAAGTCAGTCAGGGGTTTAGCCACAGCACTATATTGCGGGACAAACGTTCTGTAGTTGCCAGCGGTGCCTAGAAAAGCCATAACCTGCTTTTTAGTCTTAGTAGTGCAGTGGCCGGTCCCTGCCTCAACCTTAGCTGGCTCAGGTGTAAGATGCCCTCCGCCCACCCGGTGCCCTAGGTACAATACCTCTGCCATTCCGACTAAGCACTTAGTGGGTTTCAATGTGACCCCCCGCTTCCCTAATTCTGGCTACAGTGCACTAGATGTGAATCCCATGAATGACTAAAAACAGCTATCTCCTCCAGGTATGCCCTTGCATAACTTTGCACTCCCTCCAGTAACCTATTGACCAGGCATTGGAAGGTAGCCAGGGCATTCTTCATCCCAAATGGCATCACTAAAAACTCATAGAGGCCACTCGGAGTGATGAAGGATGACTTCTCCCTAGCCTCCTGGGTCAGGGGGATCTGCCAGTACCCTTTACTTCAATCCCTAGCTGTGAGATGCTTTGCCCCCGCGAGCTCATCTAGCTCATTCATGCGGGGAATGGGATAAGCATCTAACACCGTCCCTGCATTGAGCTGCCGGTAGTCCACACAGAAGCAGGTCCCATCTTTCTTAGGTACGGGGACTACCGGACAAGCCCAAGGGCTCTGAGACGGTTCACTTATCCCTAGGGTCAGCATATCTCCTACCTCCCTCTCTATACCGCCCTTCACCTCTGCAGATACCCGGTAGGCATACTGTACATATGCAGAGGATGCAGATCACCTGTGAGCACAGGATGATCTGTACTATGTGACCTGCCCGGCTGGTCCGGAAACAGAACCCTAATCTGTTCTAACCTAGCTCTGGCTACTGCTCCTGGCTGCCTACTTACCCGGCACCCTAACTCAACTAGCACCCCTCTAGAAAAACCTATCCTAGCAAAGATACTGAACACTGCCTTAGCTACTCTCTGAAACAGTTTCCCCATTACTGGTAACGAGTTCAGGAGCATCCTCACACAATCACCCACCTTACCCACTTGCTGGCATGCATCACTGGGGCAGCAGAAATCTGCCACTGCCCCGATGCCTCCGACCAGGAGTAAGGCTGCAACAGCCGGGCTCTCGTCTGAGGGACCCTCTGATGTCCCGCAAGTGGAATGGAGTTGGCTACCTGCAATTACTGCTGCCTATCCTCCCTGGGTACCACTAGCTGTCTTCTACCTGTCCAGACTCTATCTAACCTGGTAGAACCTTGCTTCCTATACAAGAGCCCGCGGTGCCACAGAAAGTGGTCTGACCCTTCACTTGCCCTAGACTCGGATGCCCAAAGTCTCATAACTTCCAAGCTGGGGTCAGCTTTTATCGCATCCTTAAACCCTGTTCCTAACATTAGCCACCCAACCTTAGTCTCTAAGTCAGGGGGAATAGGAACAGGTAAAGGGAACAGTAAGTCAGTCTCTGTTGGTGACTCAGTCTGGCTTACCAGTCTGGTCTCCGCAGAGACCGCTGGAACAGTTGGTCCCAAATGTAGGGGGACAGGGGATGAATCTGCTGCGATCCTTGCTGACTGGCTCCTAGTAATTGCTGCAACAGGAGCCAGCTCTGCTGTGAATACATAGATTACATGCCCCAGGTCATTACCGAGCAAAACTTCGGCATCTAACCCAGGCAATAACCCCACCTCCCTCATGCCACGTCCGGCACCCCAATCCAAAAAGACCCGGGCAACCTGGAGTGACTGCAGTCCTCCATCTGGCATGGTTACTTGCATCCCGGTGACTGGGAGCAAATCCTCTGGTTGGACCAAATCAGGTCGGACCAGGGTAACGGTGGCACCGGAATCGAGCAAGCGTCCACTTGGCGATCTCCGATGGTTACCCTCCACAGATGCTTCTGCCGGACATCGCTGCGCTGCATCCTGACTGATGCAACCTGATGTCCCTCTGTCTCAGCTGCTGGTCCTGGGGAAACAAGTGCAGATCTCTCCGTGGACGTCTCTTTGTGGGTTGATTCCACGGCTGTACTTGGTTCCTCTGTGTGTGCCAGTCGCACCCGGGCGACCGGCCTCGCAGCTTGAGAACATTGTCCCTGATGGGGTCCACCGGACTTTACACGGTCTGGACAGTCTGGTCTGATGTGACCCACTCTGTTACAGAGATAGCATCTCCTCTCAACTTTAAACTCTGCAGCTTTAGAAATGCTGTTCTCTGCTGTAGGCTTGTGTACCCACTGAGGAGTCTGCTTGGCTCCCTTGGCTGGCACAGCTGGGTTCTTGGGAGCCCCTTCCTCATCCATTAGGGAGCGACTGCATACATACTCATCAGCCATCCTTGCAGCTTCCACATGGGTCCTAGGTTTACGGTCAAAGACCCATGCCCTCACGTCCAAGGGATACTGCTGCAATAACTGCTCCTGGAAAATCAAGTCCAGCAAAGTGTGGTATTTTGTAGCACCCCAACCCTCCACCCACTGAGTACCTTGCCTTGCCATGCGGGCACCATAGTTGACATAGGACTCCTTGGGATAAAGTTCCCCTGTCCTGAACTTGCCCCAGTAGGCTTCTGGGGTCAGGGCATACTGCAACAGCAGCAAAGCTTTTACATGTTCATAGTCATCTCGATCTTCTCGTGGGATACCCTGTAGGGTTTCTTTAGCAATCCCAGACAACAAGGGGTGCATCCGCAGTACCAAGTCCCGTTGTGGCACCCGGTATCTCAGACACTGAGTTTCAAAATCTGATAGAAAACCATCGATTTTGTCTGTGCCACAGACAAACTTGTTGAAGCTGTGGTGATTGACCTGGGGGACAGCCTGCTCTCCGTTGATCAAGTGAGAGTGAGGGGACACTTGTCTGTGTACAGCTGCCAGCATCCGAATTCTACCATCTGCTGTAGCTCTTTCCCCCCATAAGGCAAGAAGTGCTGTAAGTCCAGGGTTAGCGAGTCCAGTAGCCACAGGGACTATCCCTCCCGCATCCCCAAGACCCAGTCCTTCACCATTATCCCGGTGATCACCCTCTCCCTCCCCCTGTCCATCTCCCGCTGGGGCTGGAAGAATGTCCAGCACCCCAGGCTGAAGTGTAATCACTGAGGCTGCTTTATGCCATTCCAAATCCTCCAGTTGCACCTTTGACCGACCAGCCGTCGGTAAGCCATAACCCTCACACTGGACAATGATCTGGGCACAATCCCAAGTCCTGAATTGTCCTGCTCGCTTGTTCATGTTTCACCCGCAGGCAAAAAGTTATGGGACAAAGAGTGACTGTATTTTTTCGTGCTCTTGCAAACCGTGTGTATGCTACCTCTTGCTTTGTGAACTCGCAACTTTCGAGTCTCCCTCTATGCTATAGGATCCTGCAGGATATTATACCATAGGCTCAATCAGATCCCGCCGCTGCCACCAGAAAAAAGCCTGTCATGGGAGACCAGCGCTTTTAACACCTTAATACCCGGATCCTTTGATTGAGCAAAGCAAGAGATAAAATAAATTGTGATTTATTTTCAGAATGAACATACACAGCTTGATTTACAATTACAACAAAAAATACACTTACTACTTACGATGTTACTGCTGCGGCCAAGTTTATTCGAGCATTTGCCCGTTCTTGGCCGAAGCAGCGGAAGAGCGCCCTCCGATCGGGGCGCTCTCCCTACCGCTGCCGGGTCCGCCGGGTCCCCCGGAACCCCCTGCCGCTGTCCCGCGATCGCGGGACACCAGGGCTCCCTCGGGGAGCCCCTGGACGCGCGTGCAGGGGGCGCACGCTCCCGAAGACGCGTGACCGCGCGTCTATGACGCGCGGCACGCCGAGGGGCGGCCACTAGCAAGCCGGGAAATCTCCCGGCTTGCGGTACCGGCCACACTCGAATAAAGTGTGTCGGTACTGTAAGTCTGGTTATAGGATGAATCTTTCACTGCATGATGAATCTTGTTACATGATGGAACTGCTTCTTGATGGGCTGCAGGGTTTCTTATGCACTAAAAATTCCTATACTTAACCCATGCAGCCAATCTACTCTGTGGAAATAAGTCCTTCCCCCTATCACGAAGTTGCCAATACTTTGCAAACCTGACAGAGGGGCTTCTCAGTCTGCTCTGGGCATGTGCCAACTTTGCACCTTGGCCGCTTAGCATATGAGGCCCGTCCCCTCTACCTGGCACTGCTCAGTCTGGGCAGAGCAGCCATTTGCCAGGATGGCTTATTGAAATTCTCTTCCTCTCGCCTCCTTGCTAATTAATGGTTAACACTTCCGTATCCTGGATTGCCTTTGAAGCTTAGAGGGCGGATTAGCACCTGTTTCCCATGCAAATGGATTATTATCCATACTGAATTACTTCCTCTTAACCTTACTTTAATAAAAATATAAACCTTGGGTACTTTTAAAACCACTTTCTTTTCTACTTATACAGAGAAACCTTGACATATGATGCACTTAACCGCCCTTTGATTCTGTTTTTTTGGGGGCATATACTGGGGACCTTTGAATGTAATTCAATGCCCTGCCCAGTCTTATTGTTCTGGTCTGTGCTGAAGCAGGGAGCTTCAACTGCTTTCTAGGGATGATTTTATCCAGTGGTCTGTGTTCCTCATGTCCTCAGGAATCTGGGGGGATTCCTGAGTACATGTTTCAGGGTAACCCACAACACTGGCCCCCTTCTACCCAAACACACCCTGACAACATTTTACTGTAAAATCACCCCTGAAGCGCACGCCCTGCACATTTCCGCTGGTTGGCACTCCTGGAACAGTAAAAATACACATACACCTTTATTACAAATTCAGTTACCTGCTATGATTGGGGTGAAGCGCTGACAATCACAATTCCCCAATATTGCTCAGGGGCACCCAGCCAGGCCAAATACCTTTATTAATGGCCTGGTTACCTGTCACGGTAACTTGTGATAGGATATAATATACACCAAATAACTGGGTTGAACTGAACATGACTTAGGTATAATAAAGAGAATTTATTCCTTAAAGAAGGTGAACACACAGGATAGTACAAATAACAGACAAGAAATACACTTACTTAGGGATTGGAATGATGAAGTAATCAGGAAAACAGGATTAGCAATTCAACAGCAATCAGGCATCAAGTAGTTGGTAAAATGAAGACAAAGGGTATAGGGCTGATACCAGTTTATATGTAATTCCAGTCCTATACCTGTCATTGAGTGCAGGCCATTGGAGAACAATTACCTGCACCCAATCTCTAACGTGGGAACATTGATAACCCATGCCCCCCAGCTTGTTGGCACATGCGTACTTCTGGCCCTGTGGGTCTTATTTCTTTAGCCCCACACAAAAGTCAGGGCGCTGGCCTGTCTACCAGACCTGGATCTGGTCAGGAAACCCTTTGTCTGTAGGTGTGAATTATAGCACTTACAGACCGCTCAAGCCCTGCATTTCTCCGCCCTAATGTATACAGCTAGGGTGGCTGAGCCTTTGATCAAGGGGTCTGTTGTAGCCCCCCTGAGCATTCACATTCCACAGATTCAGAAATCTTTGCGGGCTTTTATCCCCGCTTCGAAATACAATCTAGTTTTTAATATCAAGACATATTAAAATAATCCGTTCTGTTGGGCCGAGCGGGCTGAAACTTGCCAGTCCCTCATGCCGGAGGTGACTCTCCATGGTGGCCAAGTTTCAGCTCGCTGCGACCTTCCAGACCGGAGATACACAAATACAGTTTAAAACTCTTATTACTTTAATGTAGGATTCTCTGCTCTAAAAATGAATCTCTGCTTTTCACTCCTTCCCATTGAAATCAACGGGCTCGCCGCTATAGGCTTCCAATGGAGCAACTCCGCCGTTGAGGTCAATGGGCTCCGCCGCTATAGTCTTTCAATGGGGCAACTCCGCCATTGAAGTCTATAGGGCTCCTCCGCCATAGTCTTTCAATGGAGTAACGCCGCCATTGAAGTCTATGAGGAAAATCACACTTCTTTACAGTTGCCCATACTCCATCTGGTTGGTTGGAGAGGGCTGGAAATGGCCATGCAGTCATGCCGGAACAGTGACTACATGCGACCCAAATCCCAGCCCTCTGGTCCTCCCAGCACCGGAGATATGGGCTTACACACTTGACTCTTTCGGACTTAGCCAGTTTCTTGCGCTGCTCTTCCCTCCGCCATTGGAGTCAATGGCGTGACCCTCTTGGCGAGCATGACCCTTTACGGGGGGTCCTTAATCTTCGGACCCGGTGGTGGTCGAGTGTGGGGGTTCCTAGGATCTAGGGGAAAAAAGAATTTTATTTCTGGGTGCCCTAGAACCTAGGGTTCCCACACCAATTGTAGTTGACCTTGAACTAATGTGATAAAAGCTCTTTTTCAGACATTGAATCCGCTTCTGCGGTTTGCGGTTTGGATGGCTGCCAACCCGTTCCTGGAGGTTGGCATCGAGGAATCCCCATTGAAATCAATGGCTCCATTGACTTACAATGGGAAACCGCCGCTCCTCCTCTCGGACGCCACCGGCTGGTCTTCGATGGAAACGGGCCCAACCGCCGGATTCGTCATAGGTTTCAATGGAGCTGCAATGGCG